>NC_087475.1:57840829-58143859 GCF_036417665.1 Passer domesticus | reverse complement strand
CCAAAACCATGTCAGTAGCATATTATATTCGAATAATAATAAAGTCCATAGGAATGGATACACTAAAGTCAGTGTTACAGACTTGTCATAAAAACAGAGAAATCTCGGGGCAAAGTAACTGGTAGGTATTTGTCTTATCAGAAGCAAAGCAATAATTTCTATAGCAGATAATTACTCACATAAGGTAGTTATTCACAGACACAACTCCCTACATACAATTTTTGAACTTTTTCTGATAGCCTTGTGTTCCAACAGAGGTAGGATAAACATGTTGAAAGCATCAAAGTGACTTCAGGGCTTGATGGAGACTCTTCAGAAGCAGTTCATGCACATTGGGCTTTTAAGGTCCCTAAAGTAATGGATGTGCATCACCCAGAGCATTTGGGAGTGCTCAGACCCAACGATGCAGGGTAACTTTTGCTACAACATAGTACTTGAAAATGTGCCTAGAGCTCCTAATTCACTCTGCTGAGAAGGACTATGGTGCTATTTGTAGTTTTTTACCTGTAAATTCAATGTTGTGTCTCTGTGTGGTAAAGCAACTTTAAAGAGTTCAGTGTTTGGGAAATAACTCTTGCTTCAAAGCTTTCTAACTGGTGAAAGTTTTGACAAGGGCTGTGTTTAGGAGATTTTTTTTTAAAGGCTATGGGTAGAGGAGCAAAAAAAGGCCTAAATAGAATCCTATGATTTGGTGGAAAAGTTTCAACATTATCTGTTATGGTTGAAAAAAGCTTTAATTGGTTGTTTCTTTCACAGACTGTTGTTTATCTTATTTTTTTCTTTGTTTTGTTTTTTTTTTTTTTGAAGACCAGGTCTTTTGTCTCTGGTTTGCTTTGAT
Source organism: Passer domesticus (assembly GCF_036417665.1). NCBI lineage: Eukaryota > Metazoa > Chordata > Aves > Passeriformes > Passeridae > Passer > Passer domesticus. The sequence continues at coordinate 58,143,021 of NC_087475.1, read as the reverse complement.
TTTGGCTGTTTCCTGTGTGTTTTAATATTCAAGGTTTGGTTTTGAGTTTAAGCCCAGATCAGGGGCAGTGACATTTTAGAGGCTTCTACACAAATTTTAACCATTAGAATATTTGGAGATCTGTGACAGAATCAGAAGTCTGGCATAAAGCAGTGGAGCACTATCTACCAGTCCTTTACCATGGAAACAGAGGGATAGACAGCTGTGTCAATGTTGCCATGGTGAATAAGGTGAGATTAGTTTGTGGCTGGCAAAAAAGAACAGGCATGTTCCAGACTGGTAATCCTTCACTTACCTGAAGGAATGGGATTGTTCTACATGGAAAAAAATTGGTCCCTGTAGCAGTAGAAGCACTTTTGTACAAAACCAGTCTCTCACTGTGCACCACTGGAAATGCTGCAGATAACATTTCTGAATATTCCAGTGCCAGACATTGATTTTTGCATTCATGGGTTTGGGTCCAGGTGAGCTTTGAAGCTTTTGTCATTTATTTTGGGGGGAGAGGCTGTGCGGATGCTGTGGCAATAGAAGGTGATAAAGTATTTAACAAAGTGACTAGCTGCACTAAATCTGATGTAGGAATTCACTATCCGCTTTGCAATCAACATTTCATTTGCAATCCTTGTATTGAATTTGTAATTAGATATTGCATCTTTTCAGCTCTGGTGATCATTTAGAACAGAACCCCATCTTTTCCTGATGCTGTTTCTGTAAAGAGAGTTACAAACAGTCAGGCATGCTTCCATAAAAATCCCTTTGTTCCAGCACAGGAAACTTTATTCCATAAAGATGGACTTCTGGCACTTTGCTACAGATGATGAGACATAGCCATGTATTCATTAGTCACGGAATCTAACACACAATCACAAAACAAAATAGAAATCATTTTATCCCCCAAGTGGTCAAACCTTATTCAGTGTTAGACTGTGTTATTTATCTGTCTGTCTGGTTCATGTCATTCTTTACTGCTGCAGCTCAGTGACTTTGTGAGAGGAGGGTATTTGTCTTTAAAAGTTCTGGTAATGAATCGTACATTGGAGTACAAGGGCATCCTAGGGGAGACAGAATCTGTGTGGAGGATTAATCTTTTCTTAGGTAAAAATACTACATCTTATCTAGAAAACTGGCAGCTAATTTTGCTGTCAAACATCTGCAACCATTTAAGGCTTTACCTCTTTCTTTCCTCATATTAGTACGTTCAATATCAATGAATAATAAGAAGTCAATGAAGTACCACAGTTAAATCCAGGGCTGAAGTGGCAGCAATAACTTTCCCCCTTCACTGCAGATAAGCAATGAAAGGAAGACACAGCTGTCAACAATCCTAAGGTTAAGTCACTGATTTGAATGCCTAAACTATGTATTTAGTAGCTTAATCTTGAAATTTTGTCCCATTCTATGTATTTAACAAATGTGCATTTAGCAAAGCATCTCTTTGACCTACTGCAGTTTCAAGTTCTGAAAAAATTATTGTCGTTCATTAACACCTCAAAAACACAGAAATTCTCCAACATTTTTAAGGTGATGAAAAATATTAATTATCTGCACAGTAGTTCTATGAATAATTGCACTGCATAGGTCCATTAAAATAGAAAAATTATGTCATTTTAAAGCTGAATATTATGAAAGTCCATGCCGTTTAGTAATCTCTTGAACTAATATAATTTAGTCTGGGCATTGAGTTTGTATTTTGAGCTGAGAAATGTAGGTTTCTGAAAATCAACAAATCTACAAATGTGTATCAGGGTTCTTGAATGTTTTTCTTTTTTGTCACTACAGATGGTGCAGTTGACCTCACTGGAACTTTGATTTAAATATCCAAATTTGATACAGTCAATATTGAATCCAGACTCTCTTTTGCGTCACATAAAAGTAAGACTATTTTTAATGATGGATATAAAGTTTCTTCTCAAACAAAAAGAGGAAATGAGAAACTAACAATTGCAAGTGGTAATAGCACTGCTAACAACTGAGTAATCTATTTCCCCATGCCAAAAATGTGTCCACACCTTCGACTTTATATCCATATATTCAGGGTAGCAAAGGGTGAAATTTCTTGTTAAATTGTATCAGCCTAGCAATGGAAAGAGAACCTTAGATGTTACAATAAAAGAAAAAAAAAAAAAGAAAAGAAAGAAAAATGTATATGTATATATTTCAGAGCACTCAAAATTATACATTTTACAAAAGTTATTTTTGCTGAGGGAAGTAAGTCTACAGTGCTAATACAAGATAATGTGAGCAGATGCATTAAAACCCTCTATATTATTTAAATCTACTACATTCCTCTTTGGCTACCACCTTGGGGCACAGTTAGATTTGCTTTTTCTTGACTTTCATGTGAACTTAATGAATTACTGCTTCCTCTCGTCCTCTTCTCATTTCTGCTCCAGAACTGATCTCAGGTCAGCCCCGCGGCCACTTTGGCCAGCACCAATGAGTGAGTGGTACACCACAAGTGATGAATGGTGAGCTATGAAGAAGGGTTGGGAAAAAAAAATCCTAGGCCAGTTTTGCCTCTAGGATGTCTGGAAATGAAGGTCCTGGAGTTGATTTTCATCTCAGATCAGTTCAGGACATTACACTACTTTTTTCAGGTTATGTTTTGAGGATATTACATATCTTCAGAGCATAGAAAACCTTTTGAAAACTTATTAATGATTCCCAATAAGTTCTGGGGAAAGAAATACTAATATGGGAAATTAAAATATTTTATTAAACATTAAAAGAGAATTATTTCAACTACAAGCCTATGATGAGGTTAAAAATAGAAGCCCGAAACAAAAAGGGAACCATTACGGTTTTTTTTAAAAGGAAACTGAATGAAGACAGAATTTCTTGCAAGTAATGAATTAAACATTTCTGAACATTGTGGGGATTTTTTTAAAAAGGTTATTATTCATGTAACTTTTTTTTTGGTTCTCTTGGTGTTATATCTGTTCATATATAGCCCTCAGCAATGTAACTGCTATACCTAAATAACTTTGTTCATGTCTGTAGAAGTTCATATGTAGAACTCCCTATAAAATCATAATAAGTTATGTTATAATGATTATGTTAGATGTTATGTTATGTTATTTGGACTGCCCAGTGTTCAGAGATTTGATATCTGAATCCTTTGAAACTACTTCGGAGTACTGTTGAGTGTACAAATATTTTTGAGTAACCTGCACTTGGGTTAATAACTGATTTTTCTCCTCACTTCCTCCAGTAGTCTGTAGCGCACATCCAAAATACTACAGATTTGAGGAAAGTATTTCCTTGGCTGTCTTTGAGTTCCTCTGTAGGATAGTATCTTTCCTCATAAGCTGAGCTTAGTCAGATGTCTACATATGCTGTGGTATCTAAGGAGATTTTCACATCAATAGGCTAAGCCTTTGCTTTCCATCTGAGAAAAAAAATCTCACTTTAAAGAGGTGTAAATCCATTACTTTAAATTGCATAGGCTCTGGAGCTGACAAGCACATCCATAGATATCCACGCCATGAATGGCATGTAGTATATCAATTTGGAGTATTCCAGACAGACAGAAGTCCTACCCCTGAGAGACCCCAGTCATGCTCCATGCAACACCCAGCACTTCAGTGTGCTCTGCCAAACTTGATCATCTGTGTCTGCAAAAGCACTTTCTGACTTAGTCACACAGACCACAAAGTAATCCTCACTTTTGTATTTATATTCTGCCCTCACTAAACAAATTTACCATAGATATTCAGAAGGGCAGAGGAGGAATACACTGCCAAATGTCTTGCTTACAATGAAAACTCCATATACAAAACTACAGAAAAACAGACCCAGTAACTGATTTACTACTACAGCTGAAATACATTGTTTCTCCCCCTTTTCTAGTAAAATGTCAAATTCTATGTTGCAAAACACAGATGTTATGAAAATGGGTACATAATATAGAAATAAAAAGGTGAAAAAAGGATGAAAGAATATTACTTTAATAACACCTTTATCTACATAACTGACTTCCCCCTCCCCCATCTTTTTTCAAGCAATTCTGATGCTGTTTTTTTCTTGTGTGTTTCAAATTTTCAAACATCTGAATAAAAGAGGTCTGTGGTTTGATGTCCCAATTGACTACATTTTAATTCCACTTGATTCCTGGTATCAGTTTATATAGTAACATTTAACATACTCTCTAGTCATTTGAAGCTTTGTACATGTGTACTTGACAAGATGTTGACCCAGTAATCCAAATATTGACTGCAGAAATAGTGACTTTATATGTTGTATTATCAACTAGAGAGCTATACACCAGAAATTTTGAGCTTTGCTACAAGAAGGCAAAATGCAAACCTAAATATAGCACACCTCTCTACAATGCCAACCTAAATACAGGACACCTTTAAGGATAATATAAACATTTTATCCTAAAAATTACTAAAAATAATAGGATATTAAGTAAATAAATCTTAAATTTTCAAGGGAAATTATTTATTATTTTTTGATTGGAGACTTGGACGGATCTATTTTCTGAAATTGTCTGCACTTCAAGGACAATTTCTATTTAAAGTCTGTTTACTTTAAAACTGAGTTCTTGACATCCTGCCCTGGAAATCTACCTTGTTATTACTGGACTGTTGCTTCCTGGTAAGGAAGTTTCAGAACTATGATGATTAGACAAGACTTGAGAAATCTAGGTTCAATTTTAAGCTATTTCCCAGGCTTTATATCTCTTCTCCAATATATACACATCTTCATTTTCCTTATCTGACTTTAAAGTTAGAAGATTTTATCTGAATTTTTTATATAGATTCTCATAATGGTTGGTGTATCCTGTCCTAATATTATAGGGATTGTCCCCTAGAAGTGGTTCTTTCCTTTCTGTAGTAAAATGATTTATAAAGATTGATTTTGTAACTTAGGCAACTAAGCTGAAGATCTAAATTTAGGAATATGTGCACATTGCTCAAAATATATTATTTATTGATGAATTCTTGATTCTAACCTAGGCAAGACAACTAAATTTTTTGAATCTATGACTATCTGAGAAGGGTGAAAATAGTATTTTTCTGAGCTAGTTTTCAATCTGTAAATGTTTCTCCTCTAGATATGTCTAATTTTGTTGTTTTCTTATTTAGCATTTTATTTATGCATATCATAAGTGTTATTTGTATGTTTATTCCTTTTGTTTGTATTATTTCTATTATTGGTAATTGTTTGTATTAATTTTTGCTCAACACCATCTGTCTGTCCATATCCATCTGCCATCTCTAGATTTAGAGTTAGATTGCAAGATTTTGGAGCATGATTAATTTCTTTCTTTCTGACCCATTACGAGTACTTTTGTACTTCCTACAATGTCTATGAAGTCTAGTTCTGAAGCAGTGGCCCATTTAAAAGGTGGTCTACAATCAAAAAATAAAAATTAATCCTTGTTCCAAAGTGGTGGCATAACAAGTAAATAGAGATACACAGATGACACAGTACAGGGAGGCCACGGGACAAAGTTTGTCAGCATGATAAGTACTGTATTACAACAGCCTTCTTACTTTTCATGTTTTTGTACACATAATAAGAAAAGAATGGTGTTATAAAAAACTCCTCTCAGCAAGAGGCATGTCTCCGCACTAAAAAAAAAATAAATAAAAAGGTGCTTACTCAAAAATACTCTGAGTTGGGGAATGAACTTCAGATAAGAGATGGGAGTTATAAAAAATGGAAAAGGTCATGGAAAGCTTCTAAAATTGAAACAAGTCACTTAATTTGTGCCATACAGGAGGACTAAGAAAATAATGCAAAGCTGAGCAGCAAGATGATCAAAGCAATGAGATAGGAAAATGGCATTTGCATCAAAATTTCAAATGGCTGTGAGGAGGGCAAACCAACAGGGTCTGCAGTGAGAAAGATGGAAAGTACAGTCATGAGACAGGAAGCAAAGGTAATTGGAAATGCTTTGGACATTTAAATATGGGTTCATTACACAAAACAAACTGCAATTGCTGAAGTAGCAGACACATGCAAACAGTAGGCAAGATAAACTTCTGGAAAATCTACATTATCGGTCACATTGAAACACATTTTTAATAGAAGAAAGTAATTAGTCAGCAAAAATCCTACTCTGTATGCAGGGGTTTGTTGCAGAAGTACATAGTAAGATACACTGCCTGTGCGTGTCCCTTGCAGCCTGATGACCATTTCTTGATTCTGATTCTTTAATGGCATGACCAGACGAAAGTGTCAGTCTCAATTTCTTAGATTATTTTAGCTGTCCCAGTGTCTTCGGTAATTCATAAGATTTACCATTCCTGCCATGCATTATTTAAATTTGTGAGTCATTTTAAGTTAAAGACAGAAACTGAGTAAGAGACTTGGTGAAAAATACAGCTTTACTGTACTTACCTGACATGTCCCCTCTTCCTTGCTACATTTATTTATGATAGAGAACATGTAAAAACTATTTCTGTAGGTCTTAGATTCACTTATTCATGGGTCCCTTGTTCACATTCAGTTTCCTCCCTGAATAGCAGAATCTGCAAAAAACAGAGTTCAGAGATAGTTTACAACAATTACATGTAGAAATGTTCATTAACAAAAATGAAACAGCTACCCTCACATTCTAACCAGCATCTCATAATTACTGAAATTTATATGGAATCTTAATTAGAAATATAGTCAATTCTGCTGTGAATGAATTGGACTGAGAAATATATGTTGGATTTTAGATTTAGTGTACAATAAATCAGAATCATATAGGTGTTTAAACGCAGAAGACACAAGGTTAAGGACTTGACTCTATTGGCTCAATCCTCAGGAAAAGGTAAATCTGAGCTATATCACAGAATCACAGAATTGCTGAAGTTGGAAGGGATTTCAAGATCATCTCATCCATCTCCCTGATCAAGCAGGGCCACCTAGACTTGGTTGCACAGGATCATGTCCAGACAGCTTTTGAAAATTTTCAAGCATGAAGATTTCACCACACCCTTGGTCAACCCATGCCACTGCTCAGTCACTTTCACACTGAAAAAGTGTTTTCTGATGTTTAGACTGAATCACCCGTATTTCAGTTTGTTCTCATTTCCTCTGTTCCTGTCACTGGGCAACACAGGAAACAGCCTTTTCCCTCCTTTCTTTCAGCCATGCTTATACATTAGTAAGATCCCCAATGAGCTATCTCCTCTACAGGCTGAACAGCATCAGTTTTCTCAGCCTTTCCTTATATGAAAGGTGCTCTAGTCCCTTAACCATTTTAATGACCTTTCTTTGGAATCTTGACATGTCTCTCTTGTACTGAGCAATGCAAAGCTGGACAGAGCATTCCAGGTGTGGTCTCATCAAGTGTTGAGTATGGGGGAAGGATTGACAAGTAGGCATTATTCCTCATGCAGCCCAGGATACCAATACTCTTGTGAGAGTCCAAGATACCATTTTGGTTCATGGTTCCCGGCTGGAACCCTAAGGTCCTTATTTGCCAAGCTGCTTCCCAGTTGGATGGCCCCAGCTTGTACTGGTGAATGGAGCTGTTCCTCTTCAGGTGCAGGACCTGGCACATCTCCTTGTTAAACTGATCCCTGGCAGATAGCAATCCTGTATAGCCAGCCACTAGTTTTCCATCCTTCCCCCTTTCCAAAATTTTCATTCACATTGACGGTGGGAACGAATCCTGACTGCTGCTATTCTGCAGATGGTGCATGAAGCTTTTCAAGCTGCTGAGTCTCAGTGCCGATTTTTTTCCTTTTCTTCTTCTCTGATGCTCATTTCTGCTCTTAATTCCTCCACTTGTGGGAGCAGCTCCTCCATGATGGCAAACCTTCCCCGCAGGATAGAAGTGCATCTCTTGTGGAATTCCTTCCATCCTCAAACGAGCAGAGCTGATTCTGCTTCCTGAGACTTAAGTTTGTGTTGAAGCCTCTACCCAGGGACAGCAGCTCTAACACCTACAGAGGAAAGTGCCCTATGACGTTACCACCATGTGTGACACTAGTACAGCAACAGAATTTCACATGAGGCCCCTTTTGACACCCTCTTCTTTTATCCTTATGCTCAAACTCTAGTGTGTGTTGGCCTTCTCTGTTAGCTAATGTTAGCACATTAAATCTACATATTTCAAATCTCAGGTCATCAAAAGATACAACTGTTCCAAGCATAATTCAGAATATAATTTTATATTCTTGAAACATTAGAGAAACTCTTGCTGCTTAGCTTTGCATAGGTCTCTTTCTGTTTCTTTTACTATTTCTAGACCTTGTATAAAAAAGAATCTGTTTTTCATGACTCTATGTCTAAAAGTCTACTGAGAAGCTCAATTACTTTGATGCTTAGAACAGGTATAAGGTTGAGTTTTCACACCTATATATCATTAAGTTAGCAGGAAATATATGAATCCCTTCATTTCAATCTTTTCTTAACACTATTTATAGAAACCTCAAAAAAGTCTTGTCTCTTCCTACTGAATCCTCTGCCTCTGCTGTGTCACTGAGTGTGCAGTCACTGAGTGACAACAGGTCCCAGTCACCCCACATCCCTGAGCCCATTTTTATGCAAAAAATCAGCAGTTCACAGCCTTTTGTTGATGTTGATGAGGACCTAGAAATAACGCACTTTTGAGACAATATTAGTGTAGGAGGCAATATAAAGGCTTGTCTTTATTGAAGGTAAGATATGGAAATGATATGGAGAGCAGATATGGAAAATGCCCACCCCTGCATGGGGTAAATACAGTTTTACATGTTTAGAAAATTAGCATAACACAAAAATTTCCAATTAGAGATATAAGAGGTGAGGTTATTCTTCCTCAGTTCAACCGCTTTCTAAATCCTCTTCCCTTAGATAGGAACTAAACTTTGTTTATGAAAATGTCTCAAAGACCTGGTTTGAACCTTGGCTCCCAGGAAGAGCCAAGATAATATAGGGACTTGGAGCCCCAGCTTGGAGCCTCTTTGTGCCTGTCAGGGTAGGGAAAAGTACTGGGGCTAGATACAAACCATATAAATATTCAACAGTAAAGTTGGAATATATATAAATATATAAATAATATGTATGTGTATATATATATATATATATATATATAGATATATATATGAAGACAGTAATAAAAGCAAAATCATTCTGGAATCATTGTCTCTAACCACCCAGAGCTCAACCTGCAGCTGGCTCTGTATTTGCACCCTGAGCTGCCTGCACTGAAGGTATTCCTCAAGAAGAATTTTGATAAGGCAGAATTAAAGTAGAGAAAATATGAAAAAAGTCCATAAAAAGAACAGTAAAAGGTAACTAATACTAAAAGGAGATATCAAGGATATTTTAAAAAAAGGAAAATTAAGGGAATATAAAATGTCTAAAAATCTGCGTTGTGATAAAACTACAGGAAAGCTAAATATCTGGAGAGTTAAACAGACTTCTTGTCCTAACTAAGTCATTCCTGCTTCTGTAGATTTGTGACTCACCTTCTTTGCTGCCAAATACAATATAAAGCATGCTTACCAAACGAAAGGGTTATATGAATTTTTGATTAATTTTTCAGTTAAGGGATATCTTTCTCTTTATAAATAATAAAGCATACAGACCAGTTTCTTCTGTTGAATTGGCAGGGACACGTATGAATTCTTCAGTGCTACCTCAAGATATGACAAGATGGCAACTTCCAGATCATTTTCTTCCAATGGAATATTCATCATGCAGATGATCTCCAGCTACAGTGCTGAAGGGATGGCAGTGTGACATTTTTAAACTTCAGTATGAAACCTTGGGGTCTCTGTGGCTTCCTTCAGCCCTCTGCCTAGAGCATGCAGGTGGAGAGGGCCTTGCCTGTGTTACAGAGCTGACAGCTGCCATCACTACCATCATGAATGCCAGTGCTACTTCTGCTGCTGAGAAGACCAGTTCTCTGGATGATTGAGCACAGTTGTCTCCAAACAGGGATGTTAAGGTGACAGAAAGGCTTCTGGAGACATGGTTGTGGAGACATAGCCTTCATCTTGAGCAAGGACATTGCCAGTTTTCCTCACCTCACTGCCAGCAAGAGCAGCCTACTGGCTCCACAGGCCATAACAGACATTCTGAAATTTTGCATCAGATATATGCATCAGACTGTCTCACTTTTTAATTTTCCTTCTATTTTCTTTACATTTTTGTACCATAAAATGCCTACTACTGACATTATCTACCTTCCTCTACTTTAGTACTTTACTACCTTTTAGTGAGAATATGTTCTCCTCTGAGGGACAAATGAGAAGTTCAGATTTTATTAGCTGGACAACCGGATGATGTGTTTGTCTGGACATGACATGAGAACCAGAAAGTCCATGCATGGAAGTGGTTAGAGGTTTTACGGGAGATATATACCTTTCTGGACTGGTAACTGGAGGACAATCAGGCTAATTTGAAATCACTCAGATGGCACTAGATGCCCATGTTCAGATAACTGAAAGAGTAGGAAAGATTTTGGCTGCAGTGGTAGGTTTTTTTTATATACGATGAATGTAGGTTTCCTAAATGCCTGTTATGATTTGTCAAGAGAAAGGGATTTACCTTGACCAACACCACTATGTGTTGCCACTGGGAATCCTAAACTGAACTCTTGCTTCTAGTGAGATGAACATGCATCTCAGCTCTTGGTTTATCTCACTTAATTTTAAGAACTTATTTAGTTCACAGCAGAAGAATAAAAGATAGGGGTGAGATATAAGCAATTGGATGTATGGGAAAGTAGTAACATAAAAAAGCACTGATTAGAAACCCTTGAGTATTGCCAAAAAGGTGCAATCTGTTACCTTAGGGGAAGGTTTTACAATTAGAGGGATAAATCTGGGTCATTTTCAAGAACCTGAGTAATCACTGGCATATGGAATTGTAAACCTGAATCCTCTGTTAGGCTCTGGGTGTCCCTGGGTCAGTTGTGTTTGTTGTTTCCTTCCTGTCTTCAACACAGTTGCAGTTGGTTCAGCCTCTGCTTCTGCTTTACAAACTAATCTAACAAACCCTGTGATTCACTAGAGAATGAGACGGGCTAACTTCAAGACATGAAACTACATGACGTGGAGTCTTATGGTCATTCTCATGTGGGATTTACTATAGCACAAAGCCTCACTATTGTAGGAGATTAACTTAATTGCTGTCATGAAAAGCCTTTATCACACCAGGGAAAGTTGTATTAATATAATTGATGTCTTCCCCTTGAATGTAGAATAATGATTGTTACAATATCTTGTCTAATCCTTATCAAACTTGAACAAACTGCTCTTGTAATTTTACTTCCTGTTGTTTTACTGGTAAGAACGGTATGAGATCTGCACTTTCCCTCAAGTGTAGAAACTGAAAGAAGGGTCAAGGTAAAAACCAATGTTCTGTTGTGGTACATGATGGGAGATGAAATTTAAATCAACAGAGATTGAGACACCAATAGTTTGTAGGGGTAGATTATGTGGTTCATGGGACAAACACCTAATAATTTATTTGGGTTTTTTCTCCACTAAAGAGACACTTTGTTACATGTGGATGTATGATAAAAACATAACAAAAGGATATACTTTTGTGTGCATGCATACATGTGTGTGCATGTTTGTTTATATTTCATATACATAAATATAATTACATCTAAATGCATTATTTCTGTTTTTACAAATTTGTGTCTTTAAATTTATTTTTTAAGCTAACAGGTTGTAAGATATATAATGGAAAAATATCATGATGTCTCTTGGATATTAATTTATATTATATAAAGTTTAGTTTTATAGCACTGGTGAATCTGAACATGGTATTACTGGCCTATAGACTATGTAATATAGAAACAGCAGAACTGCTCTTGAAAGGCTTATGATCTCAATATTCAAGGCAGGTAAAGAAAAATGGTAGCAAGCTAATAAGAATTTTTAAAGGAACAAAAAGAGAGAGAGTGTACAGTGTGTCCTTATTTACTTTTCACATGGTAACCTCACCGCCCACTCTCCTTTGTCTTGCTGCCTCGCCAAGTCTGCTGCACAGTCTTGATTTATGACAAGTTCTCTCCTGTTTTATTACCAGCCATGAAGAAACACTGCCTCTCTTTGAACACTGCATGCTTTAAAAAAAGTCAAAAATAAGTAACTTACTATATTTGCCCAACACAAAGTTCCCAGCACTTTCCACCCTGTAAGAGTGGGAGAATTTCTCTTGTGCCCCTTACAATACTCCTATATAAAACTGCAATTTCTTATACCTATGTGCTCAGTCACACAGTATTATTATTCTGCACAAATAAATGGTAAGCCTACAAATCACATGATTCCAGTGTGTTTTGCTATAAAATAGATTTATTAAATACAGACTATCCTCTTCTTTTCATTACTAGTCATTTAGCCTGTGAAGCAGTCCTTGAAAGAGAAGAGAAAACATATGACAACTAGTAATTTGCAAGAGCTGGATCTGCTTCAGTGAACAATAGCATTACCTGAGATAGTCTCGAGGTCCAATAGTGAGCTCATAGGTCAGACAATACCAGACCTTCTTCAAATAACAGAGTGGCTTCTCTCAGGCACTTTGTATTTCTGTAAAAGTCTGTGTGTCATCTCGCTCGAACAAGTAGAGAGAAGGAAGGAAATACAGAGAATAAGAAGCCTGTGGAAGAATACAATGGAAGGAAAAGGAATCATTTTAATATCTCTGGACATAACTAATCATGAGGAGAAAAAGACTGATGCCTCCAGTTTAAGTAAATCATTAGTAATTTTCTTCACTAAGAGAAATAGCTGAGTTCACAGAGAAGTTATAAAGATTTAAGATCATAAGTGCCTAAGTGCAAAGTAAGACATAGTGGGAAATACTCTTAAAAGGCAAATGCAGTGACAAAAACTCCCTATTGCTTTTAACAGATAATAAATGGGACTCCTCTGAGTTAACTTTTCACGTGTACATTTCAGGGAAATGGCAAGGATTTTTTCCAGAAGATTTGGGTAGGGAGGGATATTAACCAGAACAGTGATAGTTTAAATTATTCTGCAAGATATGACAGGGATAAAATGAAATACTGCAGAGAGTCATGACTACACCATGCAGATATTGTGTGTATATAACGCAAAAGGTTAAGGTCCATTAATGTTAAAATTAGGAAAAAAATGAAGCAGAAAGGTTTGACATGTGGCTCTTATAAAGAAGATGCACCTGATATACCTTTAATAAATCTAGATTCCTTTATTAATACAGTAAGTACACTTAGTAGAAGCATGATGATAAGAAATGCACTGTCATTGTTAATACATTAACCTAGAGAAATACATTAATACATTTAATACATTCCCTAGAGAAAATGTAAACAGCACCAAATGGAATTATATGTCTACCTACAAAGACAGGTGGGTTGAAATCTAATTAATTTCTTTTATATTTCAAGCATTTCTTGAAATTTACTGAAAGCTAACATGAGCACTCTTGCAAATTCTTCTAAAATTCTTATTGAAAATAAATTCAAAATTCTAGCATTTTTTGTGTTATTACAATATTTTTGTGGATTGTTTCTTGCAATTTTTCTTTCTATTCAGTCAAGATATAGAAGAACTCTACATGATTTATGAACTTTGTCACCAGAGCACTAACTGTACTCATGACAAAATGTAAAAATTTGCAGGTCAAATTTAATCATGGAGAAAAAAATCTTATTAAGTGTATTTTGATTTCCTCAATTGTTTTTAGATGTCTTTGAAGAAGGAAAAAAATTGTCATATTTGTTATCTGTAAGAATTTTCTTTCCTTTTTTGCATGGCTATGTTTTGCAGCATGCAGATAAATACCCCATCTCTCTGGTATGGAACATTTGACGAGTATTTACATGTCCAGATGGGAAGGACAGAATTTCAGGCTTATATTTCCAGCCTGTTGCCTATAATTTTGTAGGCCCTGATTCAAGCATGCATGTAAATTTATCTTTAAGCATCTGCCTTCATCTCATTAAGCACATATTTAAGTCTTCTCTTGAAAAGGAATGCCTTCCAGAAAAGAGATCTAGAATGATGCTACTCTCTGCTTCTGACACTAAATTGAGTCAATGCTTAAAAACTGCAATTCAGAAAAAAACACTTTTTTGCTTTTAAATTAGTTTGCTACATCTTCTCTTTCTCTCTCCTTTTTTAAGGAATGAAAGGCATTCATGAGACTTGCAATTGTATGGCACATGCTTCCTTCTCTGTTCTCCTTGTTCTCTGTTGTTCTAATGCTGTCTACTGTGAGGGTTTGAATATTATTGAGTCCCTTAATTTTTAAAACATGAAGGTGAGTTTAGTGAGAACAGCTGATTTTCTTCCTCATGTTATACATTAATAATACTTCTGTTGCTTTTTCTTGCAATTCTTGAAGTCATCACACCCCTCTTTTTATAAGCAGCAAAATAAGTGGTGTTACAGTAACCATCAGACCAGTTGCAACTGCTAAAGTGTTTAATAAAGTACAAGTGCATAGGACTGTTCCAGTCTACCTAAATCAATGACAGAACTGCAGCTTCTAAGACTACATTGATTAGATTCACTACTAGAAGTCCAGGTGTCTGCAATCTCTAAAGAGGTGTTTGGTTCTAAGATTGACCTGACTTTGAAAATAGAAAATTCTGGCAAATTTTATATAGTATAACATTTGAGAAGCATTAAGAAGAATAAGAATAAAAGTCACATCCCTTAGAAAAGGGAAATATGTCCAGTTTTAAAAAAAGTGAAAAAAAACCCCTTGGGAACTATCCATCAGCCTTACCTCTGTGATCAGTAAGTGCCATTAAATTGAGGATGTATGTGCTTGACTGATGTACTGTTAGATGGATTAGAAAATGATGGCCATGCCCAAAGAGCTAATGTTGAGATGTTGAGACATCATTAATGTCTCAACATCCAAGTAGAGACCAGTAATGCATCATGTCTCTCAAAGGTCCATACTGGGACCAATACTACTCATGTCTTCATCAGCGACATGGACCTGGGATTGAATACACTTAGCAAATTTGCAGATGATGGCAGCTGGTGGGTGGGGCAGCTGATCTGTGTGAGGGAGGGCTTGCCATTCGGGGAGGTCCTGACAGGCTTGAGGAGTGGCTCTACATAAATATCATGAAGTGTCACAGGCGGAGTGGGAGTTTCAGACAAAGTTTATTAGAGAAGGCCTCCAAGCGAGTCATGAGGTGCAAAAAGGATCCCCTTGCTTTGTGAGGTCCTTCTCAGAGAGGAGTCTAGATACAGCTGATTTGAATCTTAGGCCCAGTCTTTGTCAGGGGTTTATGGCTAATGGATTATACATGTGTAAGTGGACCTTTATACAACTTTATAATGAAAGTTCATCCTCAGGATGAAGGATGGAAAACCAAATATCCTTATATAAATAAAATTATTTATTTAAATTGATTGCAATAATGACTAGACAAAAATACCTTAATCAGAATGATTTATACCTAGTATGGATATACCTACTTATACACTAGTATAGTGTACACTAGTATAGTGCACTATTTTTGAAGCAATATTGAAGCAATTATATTAAAGCAATTATATGGAAGCAATATTAAAACTAACAAAACAATTGCTAAGTAGAGATTGGTGTTACTTACCTATACCAACCACCATACTGCAATTTCTTTCTCTCAGGCTGGAGAAGTAACCTTGAGGGACTTCTTCATACAAGGCCAGGATCTTCACATATCTTAGGGAGGTACACTAGAAGTCCTCACTTTGCAAAAATGAGACTGACTTTTTACATTTTAAAGTGATTGACTGTCATATATATTCATTTTTTTGAATATGTGCTTTCAGGCTTGTTCAACAAAACATGATATGTGATAATAAAAATGTTAGCAGTTCTACTCAACACTTTTGACTCTGTATCAGTGTCTGCACATCCTTGCTGCTCCCAGCCTCATTCAGGGTCTCCTTGTCTTGCATGTCCTCATGGTGGGCCTGGTATTTTGGTCAAGCTGGTCTCAGCATTCTTCGGCACTAAGAACAGGAGACCCTCCTTGCTCGACTTTATCACTGGTCAGAAGACCCCTCTTGCCCCACCAAACAGGAGGCTTGCTCAAACCACCACTGGAAGCAAAGTTTGACCAGCTGTGTCCCCCCTCTGCAGAGTGTCACGCTTCACTCCTGAATGAGTTGATCTAGTGCCAGATGTTCCTGTCCATGGCAGAGGAGTTGGACCAGGTTGTTTCTAAGAAGTCAGACTCTTGCCAGTTCTATTCTTATTTCTGATCTTGAATGCAAGTCTAAAACTAATTGTGATACTGTGAACTAATCTCTTAATCCTTATTGACACAGAACAACTTGGATCTTGGCAGGACTAGCAATATCACAGGTTTTCAGAAACTCTGCATGCATCTGTGCTAACCTTCTTCTTTCCTACTCTTGAAGACATATTGTGCAGTGAAATAACGTGCTAAATAGCAACTTATCTGTATGAAATCAAGATGCATTAAAATAAAATTAATCCAAGCCCTCTAACACTGTAAAATAGGTAAAACACCATGATAATTAACTACACCGGTGGGATAAGGATGTGAACTTTGTTTCAGGATAGTCAGGATGAGTCTGATTAAATGATAAAGGGCACACAGAAATGGAACTCTAATCCCTATTTTAAAAATCACACTTCAACACTTACTCACTTATTTACTCGCATTATCAATAATCTGCCTTAGTGTTTTATCACTCTTCTGAATTCCTTTTCAAATCGATTACTTTGAATTAAAATCTCACCAGGCATCATCATGCCTGATAGCGCAACATGCTCCACCAAGAGAGAGTGAAGATGATGTCACTCCAAAGCCAGGCTTTCCTCTATATAATCTCTGCTGCTGACAGTCTCAGACCAGTCAGGTGAGCTACAGATCTGTATGGAGCTCTTTTTTTAATTGAAGCATGACTTATAATTTTGAAGTCCTCTGATTTTCTGCAAAGTTTAGCTTGAGACTTGGTCATGATCCTATGTGACTGCCTGAAGTACAATATGTGAAAATCAAATGATCACACTAAGATTAGATTCCTGAGCTTCTTCAAACACTGTTGATCCTGTACTAATGTTGACATATTTGCTAATTCTTAAGAAGTTTGATTTTGAATGGCTCTTTTCCTTGCATAAGCTGGTAAATATATATACCAGCCCCCCAAATTCTAGTTCCTTCAATTGGATGACTACATTTTCTTTTTTCCTTTTCTTTTTTTTTTTCAGTAAAGTGGATACACAAGTTTCTTATGGGACCTATTCAGGAAACCTGAGCAATAGGACTTGCAATTCTGCAGAAACATAGATCATTATGAAATACCTGGAAAGTTTTGCTATTTACAACCCATTGTTTCTTGCACTTAGGAAGTACTATTGGGATTTACACCATTTGAAACAAATAAAATTGTATAATTTGATAAAATAATTGTATCATTGATTGTGCATTACATTTAATTTTATAAATAATTTAGGAATGGTTAGTAAACACTCAGAGGTTATGCATATGTACACAGAATAAAATTTATCATTTGCCAATTGCCTACTTTATGTAAGCACAAATTAAACCTTTGATTAATACCCTTCACTGTCTTATTTGAACATCTTTATGTATACTGAAGAAAAACAGAAGGCTTCATCAATTTGCTGGGGTGCTGATATTTCTGAGGTCAAAATCCTGGTAGATAAGTATCTTAAGTGCCATTTGGTACTGGTTCATAAAGAAAAAATAAAATCTCCACTTATGAAATGAATTTGGCTGTTCAGGGTTATTTGTCTTTTGGATTAATTACTCCTCACTTAAAGCATTCTTAATAATTTCTTAACCACCCCAAGTGCAAAGTACCAATAAATGTGCCTGCAGATCCAAGGTTTTCTGAGCCAGGTCAAATGCACTTATGTCAGAACTGAGTATGCGGTAACATATTAAACTATTCATTTCTACAAAAAAATTAGCTTATGTGCATGGTCTGCTTCCTAAAACTGACCTGTAGAAAACCTAGTGGTCTATCTTAGTCCACAATTAGGGATTTCTACAGATTAAGTTTTAGGGAATTTTCTTTAAGCAAAGGATATAAGGTCAACTGTCCATTATCAGCCATTTTTTGATACCTCAGGATTTATTTCATTTTCTAGAGCTCACTTAATACAATTCTCAATCCATAAACTTTATTTTATTTGGCAATCCTTTTCTTTTTTCTTTAATTTTTTCCAGAAGTGGTCTAATTTAACAGTTAATTCTGCAGTTAGGAAATTTCTGTCTGAATTTAAAGTAGATTTCAGTCATAGTTAGAGTAATATTGGCAGAGCAAATTCACCTCTAGCCAGGTTGTTGTAAAGGAGTATTCTTTATTTCAGATCAGCTCATAATGAATTCATTCAAACCATAATGATTAAATGCCTAACTAGTGGCAGCTAAAATAAATATAAAACTTAGACTTGACTGAAATGGTGTAGCCTTAAAACAGTACAAACTTGGATACAAGATTATGTTCATGTTCATATACAGTAAATATATATGCACTACAGAATTAAATATTTAACTGAATTTTATATATTTATTTCCTCTGTATCTTTACTGCCTCATCTGTTCTGTTCCTGATGTCCCATCAAACCCAAGTTTTCCATTCGTAATCCTTAAATTGCTTCAAATGGATTCTTTTGTTGTTGTTCTTGTTGTTAAATCAAATTGCCATAAAAATGTTTCTTCCTTCCCCTTACAGATTTGGCATTTCTTCTCTGAAGCAATTGGGCTGGAGGCCAAAGCTGTAGAAGAATCAGTCCTGGATCAGTAACAAGTTTTTATACACAAACACACTGTGATTTTAAAGTTTATTACTGCATTTCTCTACAGAGCTAGAAATGGGAGCTTGCTTTCTTGGAAATTAGAGATTCCCATTTTCCCACTGGGGTGCCTAATCCCTCATCCAAATTCTGAAAAGACAAAGGAAAACAGATGTTTAAAGCCATTATGTCTTCTTCATGAACAAAAATGTGCTTCATGACATGATTTTTTTAAAACAACATTTATCATTGTTTATCCTCAAAACGTGGACATTTATCTTTAATGCATAAATATTCTTATTCAAAATCTCATAACGAAACCCCAAAATATTCATGTTCTACAGCCTCTGTATCTTTATAGGGTACCATGTCTTCTTGGATTACATATAGTTTTCCTATTTGTTGATAAAAATACAGATTTCAGATTAGTTTCTACTGTAACACAACCTGACTAGACATTTTTTTCAAAGCAGAAATCCAGAATAATACTACTGAAATAAAGCTTCTTTGAGGCATTAGTAGCATATTTCATTTAGGGGAAAAAAAAAAAAAAAGACAGCCTTTTTGTTGGAATATTTTTACTCTAGAAATGACAGTTGGGATAGACTACTTCTCTTTTTTTTTTTTTTTCAGAAAATGGAAACATTTTCTTTGTTTTGTAATAAATTTCAGTTAGAATAATTTCAGTATTCCATTAGGGATGTTGGTGGTAACCCAGAAAGCATTTTAACCAGCTCTCATCTTTATTCAGAAGTTTTTGTTGTAACTGGAGATTTCAGTACTAACCATGCCCTTGGGAAAGGAGAGAACACTTCAGTCTTCAGAAGCTTGACAGAGGACAGGCACAGTTTTCCAGAACTTATGGTGTTTTAAGGACTTATGCCATTTATATTTTCATTTTGTTTTGATATGATAAAAATTATTTTGTATGGAAAACATATGTATGTTTTTATTTTTATAAAAGAGACAGAATTTGCAAGAGAGCTGACTTAATGTTGCTACAGAAAATAGACACTTTGCTTTTCATAACTTTCTCAGCCAAGCTGTACTACTTTACAATACATTAACATAGTTTTTCATGTTTAATATCCTTGCGGGGGAGACTGAATGAAAAGAAGGAAAAAAATTGCCCATGCTTAATAATATTAGCATTTAAGTTGTCCCACTAGACATTAAAATTTGCACCTCATTAAAGCAAAAATTGTGCTTGAAGGACAGATTGCAAGGAGGTAGGAAAAGGAGAGGCAATGAACACGTTATTGAAGTAAATGGGGTAAGACAGCTGAATTTTGGTCTTTAGAGTCTGATTTTTGTAAAATGTTTATTTGCAACCAACAAAGAAAAATCTTTAGAGTGGAGCCTAAGTCCACATTAAAATACAACAGTATTTATATTTTTTTTAAGCATAGGTGGCTTTGAGTGATGGCTTCCAGAATGGTTTAATTAATAGAACATCAGTATTTTGATTAGTAGTTTGAGAGTTCTATCTTAGTTCCACAATTAATAAAACAAAGAAGGTATAGTTGACATTTGACTAAAGCAACTTCAATTCCCTTTAGTAATTAATCGAAATGCTTTCATGGAGACTTCCTCTAAAAAACTCATAGTAGTACTTTATATTTTGACATCATCTTCATAGTCATCTGTGGGTAGTTAACACCTGAATGTCTGATCATTTCTAGAGAGAGTTTTGACCATAAATCAATGAATAGGTTAGATTTGAAGGGTTTTTTTTAGGTGTGATTTCCTTGACTAGGCTTAGACATCTACAATGCCTTACAGGATCCGAGACATTTGTGTGGAGCTATAAACCAGAATCAAAACTTGTCTTCATGTAGAGGCTTGAAAGGCGAACCAAGTGTATTGACTCCAGTGTGCAACCAACTTACAGTAAAGTTAGTTGAGTTTTTTTAATGCCTGTAATAACTCCCACACTGGTAAGAATTTACGTTGATCCTTGAGGTAGGTGTGAAATGATAGTCAGATGAGCAGCGCGCATTGAAGCCAAAGTCAAAAATAATGTATAAGCTGGCTGTGCATCACTGTGCCAATGTAGGATTGTCTTCTCCTTCCTCCATTCATTTACTAAATACAGACTTCACTCAAGTGATTTTGATGGCTAATACATTGTTCCTTTTATAAATTATGCATCAGTTCTTTCACTGAAATGGTCTGAGCTTTTGACTCTTTGCTAACTGTACTATTAATTTATTTAGTTGCTACAACCTTGTTTCAGGAAGGGAATAGGCAAGTGGAGAACCAGCTGGCATATTGTTTTCCTGTTCCAAACAGTCAGAGTACAGATAAATACTTAGCAGATAATGCTACTTCTAACCCTGAGATATGGTTCTAGGCCAAGTTTTCATGCACTAATTGTGCTGTTTCAGAAAGCTTACCTCCTGGAAGCCATTTTCTGTTCACTGGAGTGGCTAAATAAACACAATCTGTATGATTTGGCTCCCCAGACTAAAATATCTTTTTTGGATGCTTTGACTACTCGACCAATCCAGCTTTTTTAAAAGAAAATAAATGACATTACGGACTATGTTCAGACTGAGAAAAGAGTACAGTTTAGAATTAAATTCTCAGGAAGTCAAAATTGAAAGCAGGCTTGGTCCAGTGTAATTTTTTTATCTGGTGATACCTATTTGAGAAAAACTGCTGTTTGCACAATCTGCTCTAGCAACACCACTGGAAGAGAATGGATGGAGGTGAAAAACAGCAAAGAAATTCTGGGTCTTGGTATTGGAGAAAAAAGATATCAGAAGAAGAAATGGATTTAATTTATTTTCACTGAGGGATTGAGTATTTTTTCAGGACTTTTTCTGACCTCATAGTGAGTAGACAGAAAAGATCAATACAGATCTTCTAACCTGAAGATCTGGGAATATAAAAGTTTTCTTTGAGCCATAATTTTTGACTAAACTTTTTTTTAAATTTATGTGCTTTATCAGGTTTTTGTATTCTTATTATGACTGTACAATAACGATGAATCTGTGTTGTACCAAGCACAATGCTCCTAGGAG
This sequence comes from Passer domesticus, assembly GCF_036417665.1. Classification (NCBI taxonomy): domain Eukaryota; kingdom Metazoa; phylum Chordata; class Aves; order Passeriformes; family Passeridae; genus Passer; species Passer domesticus. The sequence goes on along the minus strand of NC_087475.1, from coordinate 58,121,320 downwards.
GACTTCCCTACCTAATTCCCAGGATGTGCTGATATATGGCCAGAAGTTCATTCTGCCTTACAGATGACCATTATTTAAGCTATCTCACTATATTTCCACTAGGTAATAATGGGAGGCTGATGCAGAGCAAGGGATTAAGCCACAGTGTGGATAAGTAGACCTTGAGGAAAATTCTACTTGCTCTTCTACTCTGTCTATTTTTCATATTGGGAATATTTCCCACTAGTTTAGAACCATCCCTGAAAATACTATAAAGAATATTAGAGTAGCTCTTATATCCTTTGAATCCACAGTGTGGTTCAGTTTACCAGGCATCATAGGAGCATCCAATATGACAATTTGATACAAGATATAAACAAGTGTTCTGAAAATACACTTACCCTTACTATATTACGTTTTTTCAATTATATTTTAAATCTCATGGGTTGAAATCATCTTTCATTACATTAAAGGGATTCAATGAATTTATGTTGCTTTAATTATATAACACATATTTCACATGAAGAACATAATGTATGGAACTCTCATGTTTTCTTTCATGACCTTTTTGGTAAACTAGAAATTCATTTATAAGATGTGAAATAAGAATGCATGAATTCTGGATTCAGATACTTTCATTCTGTATAAAATTATGTCAGAACTTAATTTTAACTTTCTAGTATGTGACCCTTGGATAACTGAAAAAATAAATTCCCTCTGGGCTGGAATTAATAATGGAAAAAAATGTGAAAACAAGCATTTTTTTGAAGACATTCAATTTTATTAGAGCCAAGAAGTTATCTCACTTATTAGAACACATGACACATATTCATAGTCCCCCATTTCTAGAAATAAATATCCTGGAAAATAAGACATCCAAGTCACCTGTATGGCTAAACTTAAATGGTTCCTTTTCTTTTGCCTGAAATCATAGCCATGTTTAAATTTTGTGAGAGCCATGATCTCCCTTCTCAAGGGCTGATTTGAAATGACTGAGTTCCCTGTAGTTATATAAAATATATCTGATGCTAACACAGATCAGACAACAAAACAAAATGTACTATGAAAGGCATTCTTAGTATACTATACTCATTGGCTTTCTAGTGACTGATCTTACTAAATCAATACTCGCTACTGCAGGCAATCCTCTGCCATTTCTAACTGTCTTTGGACCAAATCCTGCCTTCATTTTTATATGTGTGGCAATGCAAGGACAACAGATCTACACACAAACAGACAAAAGAGGAATTTTATTCAGTAGGACATAGTGAATGCTTATTGTTTGACATCTTTTTAGCAATGTTCTACTGATTACCTTTACAATGAAGAAGAAAATAAGATTTTGGGCCATGGCAAGGACCAGGTTTATTTCCTGTAGTAAATCCAATAGCTAATACTTCTATCAGGCAGGAAATGGGGCAAAAGAAACAACACTAAAGGCAATTGCTGCACAGAAATTGCAGAAGAAAAAGAAAGTCTAAATAGCAAATAAAGAAACTAACTAACAGCAAGTAAAGAAACTAACAAGAGCAAAAATTTAATCTTGTCAAAGATACCCTAGCTACAATAACCACAGTGAACTTAGTTTCCAGACAGTCCCTGCAGGAAGAAGGAAATTTCCCAATGATAGTTTCTTTAAAGCAAGTGCACAAATAGGCAGAATTCCCATCCCCATGTTTCTAAAACAAGTTCTTTGCTCCTCAGACTCAAAAAGAAAAGCAGCTGCATATCCCCTAATGAGTTGCACATTATTAAATAAGCTTCCCTAAATAAATACACCACCTGCCTTTACATTTCTCTGCAGGGTTAATATGGTCTTTCTTTCTTTCTCTTTCTTTCTTTCTTTCTTTCTTTTCTTTCTCTTTCTTTCTTTCTTTCTCTTTCTTTCTTTCTTTCTTTCTTTCTTTCTTTCTTTCTTTCTTTCTTTCTTTCTTTCTTTCTTTCTTTCTTTCTTTCTTTCTTTCTTTCTTTCTTTCTTTCTTTCTTTCTTTCTTTCTTTCTTTCTTTCTTTCTTTTTCTTTCCCAAGTATTTTGCTCATCAAGTCAATGAAAATCTCCAGCACACAAGAAATATGAGATTAGACTCACTGGTTGGTTAGTTTTCTAATTATTCAGCAACTCCTCAATTTAGTATATATCACTATTGTAAAATGTGTTAGTTTTAGTTTTTGAAAACAAATTGCTATTAAAAAAATAAAATACATTCTAAGAGATCATTGAGAACTTTGTTCTCTTACCACATTTTTAAATGGTGGTTGTATCTTTTCAGAGTGATCTGCCTTAGAATTATTAGACAAACCAATCTTTCCCTCAACTGATAGCCATATAGGTGGCCCTTTCATGAATTTTTATTTGACATATTTTCCATTTTTTGATCACGTTCTTGCTATGTAAAGAAAAAGGCTTTACAGCTCAGAGAAAAGTTTCAATGACAAGTACAAAAGACTAACAAGAGGCAAAAATCCTTCATATAACAATCCAAAGAAACCCCTCATAGCATAATGTCCACAGTGATGTCAGCTTCAAAACATGCTCCATTCTGATGAGAGGAAAAAGCCAATTAGACAAGTTATCCCAAAGCAATGTCAAAAGCCTACAAATTACAGTAGCTATAAAAGCCAATCCCAACAGACTTCTACAGACATGTAAATTAATGCCATTGAAAAGCAATGTAATCAGGTCTCATTTATCATAATAATATCTTCTGATATTATAATATCTGCTGAGACCTGATAGCAATCTATGTACATCATAGGCAGTTTATTTAAAGAGATAACAACTGCTACTTGAGCAGCTCTGAACACAGCTGTTTTAATTGCCCCAAAAGTAAGTAGGGAAACTGAAATTCAAAAAGTGACCTATTGCAGTATTTGCTTGGGCTAAACTAGAATCAACTGCACTCATTTCCAAAGTGTGTGGAATAAACTAAAGAGCAAGAAGCTTTGCTTTTCCAAAATTACAACAGGTTTTAAATCTCTTTGGATTCTAACTTAATACAGAAAACACCTGAAAGCTCAGAGACACTGTGCTTCAAATATTTTTTGAGACCAGAGATAATAAATTAAAGATTACTCTCCTGCTCTATGTTAAAATCATTGCTTCCAACTGTAGTCAATGAAAATGCTCTTTCAGTACTATTCATGATAGATAAAGAAGTAATGTCTGAGATTTTTGGTTGTAATGATATTTATGACCCAGGAGCTCTCTAAGGGTGAAGCAATATTATGTTATTTCAACACTATTTCAAAATAGCTGTTGAAAGAAAAGCCTAAACTATCTGAATGAATTCAAAAAGACTGAGTTGTCACAATCTTTACTGTGTTTTTCTGCTAATTCTCTGCTTCCCTGTGTATAAGTTTCAATACAGACAACACTGTCTTACTGCAAATGTCTGTCAGTGAAGACAATAGAGCAAAGCAGAGGAGAAATAAGAATGACTCATTTTCACTCTCTCTCCAGTAAAATTTGTTTCGTTACTGGTAAACAAAGCAAAATCAATCTCATCTTTGCCTTTAAAGAATTCAGTAACTATTTTTTCTTACCAAGCATTTGGATCTTTATGTTTTTCTTCTGTGAAATTTGTTGGTAATAAGGATATGTGGCTTAACTCTCAGAGCTCTTTCAGATAAGCATTCACTGTAGCTCATCCATGTTTCTTACAGAGATTTCCACAAAGCATCCATAGCTACCTGTGCCTAAGGTAGCCATGTGCTTCTGTTTACTAAATGCCTCTGTTTGTTAAGTGGCATGTTAAAGCAAGCTCATTTTCACTGATGATCAAACTCAAACACTGGATCAGAAACTGAAATGGTGTGCCAGGGCAGAGGGCAGCTAAGAGGACAAGTGGAGGTGATGCCAATGTTGACAAACCTGGATTTGTCAGAACCATCTTAGAGCACCAGTCAAAATGCTAAGTTGTAAATTATTCCAGACAAATATATATATATATATATATGTGTGTGTGTGTGTGTGTGTGTGTGTGTGTGTGCCATAAGGTAAGATATATAAGGTATAAGGTATACATCTTAAGGCAAGATCTCATAATAGCTATGATAGAGTGAGAGATGTTAACTATGTTTTATATAAACAAAAGAAATTGACAATTTTGTTTCTGTTATCTGGATTCTGCAAATACAGGAGATTTAAAAATTGTAAGAAATCTGGAAAGATTTATTTTAGAGACAGTTAAGACATTTGGAATTCATCTTATCCTGCTGTTGTGAAACAAATGTGTCTGAAACTTCTTTTCCAGAATATTGTTTGACCTGTTTCAATTCAGCGCCTGTTGGTGCAAGGTAAACCAGGGTCAAATTGGTGGTTTCAACTTTTCTTATTCCAAATCCCAACTTGCCTTGCAGATTTGATTTTGAAAATCTTATTTTACTCTGGTTTTCTCAGGATTATCTGATTGGAGTTTTAAGCCTTGGCACAAGTATTCTCTGAGAGCAGTGAAGAGATGGAACATATGCTTCCAAAAATACCTTAGGAAAAGACAGAACATGTTAAGAGGCCATAATTACTCACAGACAGAAATCTTTGCCTTTGGGTAAAATAGGCTTCCTGAATCTCATTCTGTGACAAATATTGACAAGCTCTGTGCCACACTGTGTTTTTCTGACACAATTTGCCTAGAGAGTAGAACACAGTAACACCAAATCAAGGGAAGTTTGGATAATGCTGTTGTTCAGGAAGGAAAATCTTTCATTAGGGTCCAGGTAAATGAGAGTAACGTGCAATGTACACAATCTCATAGATAGCTTAGTCAGCCTCTGTCAGTGTACCTGGCTCTTTCTTCCACCCCTCTAAATCATTGTTCATTTAAAAAAAAAAAAAAGTGCAGGACCACTACAGATGCAAACTCGTGCCATGAGCATGGGACAAGGCTTCCTGGGCCCTCCTCTTGGCCTGACCCTCATCATCCTTGCACACTCTCTCCTGTCTCACATGCTTGGTTAGTCATGCTTGAAACGCAACCTGCTGGTCAGGGATCACATCTGGTGCACGCAGAGGGAAGGGAGACACAGCACAGGGGTGAGGGCAAAGGGCAATCAGCTGTAGGGAAGGGCATGATCTTGCTTCTTGGTATAAAAATTGGGCTGTTACACTGGGATCAGAAGACTTCTGAAAGAAACTTTCTCCCACTGAAAGCTATGAATATATGTCCCTTAATGATCAAAACATTTTAGAGGTGCTGGACAAAAACCTTATATTTCTGATGATTCATGAGTATTTTTAGGCTATATAAATTGGCTACTGATGCTTTGTTAACTGAACCAGCTACCCCAAGACATAAAAAGTAATTTCAGACAAGTCACCTAATCTTTCCATGTCTGTATGTCCTTGTTTGCCTAGTCAGATTGCAAGTTCTAAATGTACCTACATGTATACATACCTGGGTACCTCAAATTTTGAGAATGCAGTCCTTACCGACATTTCTACACACTAGCCAAATACAAATAATTCCTGAAATGCTTAATCAAATAATCAATCGTAGAATCATATAATAGTCTGGGTTGGAAGGGACCTTTAAAGGTCACATCATCCAGCCCTCCTGCAGTAAACATAGACAAATTCATTTTTCTTCTATTATGCTGCCAAGGGGTCCAAGAATTGGAGATTTCTGATTATTTTTTACTTTACCCATCAGAGACAGCTTTGGTTTTAGCTTCCCTATTCAAAGGTGCAAGCGTAATCTTACTCCATGTAAGTGAGGATCACAAAGTCAAAACTAACTATGTTTTTTCACCTACCTCTATATGTGGCAATATAAAACATTGCTAAAATTTACTACCTCTATCAGTCTATATTTCTGGCAGTGTGTCAGCTGTAAGTCACCTTGATATGGATGAATTAAACAACTTTCTCTAACTTGGAACTTTGCACTTTGCTTGTTGGAGCAATCTCATGAGGTAAAATTCATGGGTTTCATTAAAGCCCAACACTTTAGATTTTTTTTTTTCCTCAAAGCATATTAAATTCTTATTCAGTAACAGTGTATTTATGAACCATATACGAGAAATTACTATTTCTTTATTAATAAAGAAATAGAAGCAAATCCTATGCAATTTGGAAGAACTTCATTCTTGAGTTAATATAAGTATTCAGTAAGGTGAGATACAAAATATCTTTAAATATTTTGTAATATTTGGCTGAAAATCCATCTGATCCTGGTGCCTGCCTTAAGTGCAGAGATGGAATTTCTTCTGTTTCTGTCTGGTATGAAAAGGAATGTATGTAGACTGAATTTTCGGGTGTTTGTGTGCGTATATGCACTTGCGAGTAAGACAGAGACTGTTAGGGAAGAAATTTAAAGTCATGGTGTTTATATGTATGTGTTATATATATATATTTTTTGTACAGGTTACTTTCAGATATACAGAACTACCACAGTTCTGATTCAAAATATGAGAATGAGGAATATTGTCTCACGTTGTTAACTTTCCATTTTCCTCAATCTGTGCCTCCCTATATAAAACAGATGGTTTGAAATTTTGTAGTGAGATAGTAAGCATTCCCTTGTCCCAAGCCAAATCTGCCATCGGCAAATTCATTCCTGTTGTAAATTATAACTCAGTTGTCAAATTAAGACTGTGACGTTATATGAGACCTTGTAGCACCAAGCAATAATTTACTCGTCCCTATGATTTTATGCTACTAATTTTTGTTGTGTCCTTCAGACAGATGCCTTTCCCATGCTGTGAGGTTAAGAGACACACTTCTCTTTGCTCCCATTTTTTCTTTGTCACTAAGTTGATTTACTCCTCCCTGGAGTTATCTCTTCTTGAGGCATGTTTGCTCAACCCCACTGAGAGTAACATCCTTCTGCCCTTGGACTTAAGAAAAGCCACTGAACTTCTGCTTCACAAGAAAAAGAAGAGAAATACATGATCCCATTAAGGTATCCAAATGGTTCTAATGCATTATTCTTTGTCTTTCAAACACTATTGCTTATTGGTATGCATAAGAACAAGGCATGTCTCTTTTCTATCAACAGCTATTAAAAAAAAGAATATCATAAGAAGACAACATATAAAGTAAAATAATAAATTTTGAGCAAATAAACTGCTCAAACAATCAGAAATTATTTTTAAATTTGGAAGCTGGAATCTTCTTTGCCTTTAGTAATAGTACATAAGTATAAATGAAGCTTTACACAATAGTAAAAACCTCTGATAAAATAATATTTTCTAAGACAATGAGAACTATTAGTTATGGTTCCTAATAAAAAGATATTAAAAAGTGATTTATGGGAGGGAAAATATACAAATAACAGTAACATTTCTATGATATGCTCTTCAGAAGTTCAAATTGATACCTTCTATTGATATCTCTATTTTTATACAGTGGGAAGGGTCTAGCCTGTAGTCCAACCTAGGGTCTAGCCTATACTTACCAATACCAGGTAAGAGATATGAAAGAAGGATACAAGGTTTTCAAACTCATACCCATCTAGCAACTAGCATTACCTCACAAGCACATTGGAATGAATTTATTACAGCACATATGAGAAGATAATGTTGATATGTTATTTCTTCTAAGGTCTTTCATCCTTCATCAGCTTTTTGCCATGAAAAATTCTATTCCCCTACCAAACAGTTGCTGTCAGAAGAAAGCACTATTTTATGAGGCTGTTTGTATGAGATCCCATGCACAAAAGGCAGTGTGGATAAGGTGCACCAGTGATAGTCTTTCATTCTGCTGTTATAAATACGTACTCAAAAGAACTGCGTTCTCAAGCACCCATATGCTATATCACTTGGAATAATATTCTCAGTTATATGCTATAAAATCTCCCCACTTACAAATCATGATAGGCCTACACATTGCTTAAAATATTTTGAAATAATTACATATCTTATGACTCATGAGAGCCTCATGGAACTCCAAGATAGAGCATGCTGTAGCCTGCACAGACTGCACGTGGCCAGCTTGCTCCAAAGGGGGCTAATGGTCAGGCCATGTGAATAAGCTGTTACCATAAGATAGCTGCCTCTAAAGTCATAGGTCAATGCCTGGCTTTTTTTTTTTTTTTTTTTTTTTTTTGGGGTAGTACAGACAAAGCTTGTGTAGTGACATGGTTGTGTTGTAGAAGTGCTTCCTGTCCCACTACAAAGATCCAAATAAAGGGCAAGTGTCTCCCAGTGCAAACAACCTCTCCCACAGCTTTCACTCTCAAATGCCTCCTGTTCCACACATCATATCCTCATTTCCTCCCAGTCCAACGCTCCTGTTTTGCCAATCCCTCTTTTCCAAACCCATAAGTTTTCCTTGTTTTTCCTCAGCAGTGAATTTTAGTGGGCGTGTGATGCTCCTTTTTCACTGTACCAGATGAATCAAGATACATGAAACCTGGAGAAAGACCCGAACATGGATGTAGCCTTGAGTTTTAGCACCTCAGGAGCTGAGGGAGAAGATGTCTGCATAGTATTCAGTAGGAAGACTGATCTTTGCTTGTAGACTTGACTTCTCACATTGGTTGGAAATGTCCTTCACAGCTTTCATTTTTGTGTGGAGCACAGTGCCTTCAGAAGGTGAGCGTAAGGTAGAGAGAGGATTAGGACAGCACTTGGTCTGGAGACCCGGGAACCAAAGGTGATTCTGAGTGGTATCCAATCCCTGAGGCATCCACTTCTTTACAGTGTTTTAATGCTGAATACTTAAATGAAAAAAGAGGTAAAACAAGATCAAAGGCACAGGCACAGCACTGACTTAATTTCTGCAATATTCTCCTCAAAGGTGAAGTAACAGGATGGCAATTACATGGTGACTGAGTTTTCTGAATTCTTTACATTATTTTTTTGCTTTGTTTTATTTTAGTTATGGACTTAACAAAACTACTGGTAATTTCATAGGACTTTCTGTTCATCCTCAATTTATGCTATGCTATTGATTTTCAAGGGAATTACAGTAAAAATGTACATTTTTAACTAAATGAAAATCTATGCTTTGCAAATAGCAATGATTCTACCTTGCAAGTTATTCTTTCACTGGTTTTATAACTACCATGAGAATCAAATTTTAAAAGAAACAAAAAAAAAAATTTAAAACAGAAAGGAATAAAACCAAGCACAACCAAAAAAAAAAAAAAAAAAAGAAAAAAAAAGAGCCAGCTAGCTGAGGTATTGAATTTCATTAAGAGTCAAATAGAACTAGTATGTTAGAAGTTTTGGATCCTAAGTCTAGGATAAAATAAAATAAAGTGCTGTATTTCATTATTTATCCAGCAATAGTCCTGGCATACTTAACTCAAAGCAACATTTCTCACATGTCTTTTATATAGAAGGGCTGCATTTAGCTTGCAGTGATTCAAATGAAATATTTCTCTCTTTATTTGTAATATTAGAGTCTTTCTTCTATTATTAAAGATAGACTTCTCTTTAAGTTAAATTAAATTAGAAATTTTTTATTTCATGCCATTTGAAATAAATACTAAACAAAAACTGCTTGCCTGAAGTGTGTTTTTCGCAGTCTGGAAGACAGACAAAGGAAGCTGAATTGTGCCTTAAATCCATGGGCATGAAAAGCAAACCACAGTGTCAGAGATCTAAATCAGACCAGGACATGCTGCTTGGGGTCTGAGTTAGACATGGATAATTCATGGCATTTGTTAAAACAGAATGGACAAAACCAGCCAAGGTGATGGATGGACAAAACCAGCTACAGACTTTGAGTGTCCTCACTAACATCACAGGACAGAGCGGATCCTGTGAGCACACTCACAGGATAGAGTGGGTGACCATTTAAAAGTTTTCTGTCTTCCCAATGACACTGAGGAAACCTAGATGACCTTAGGCTCAATTTTACATTTTAATAGCTAAATAAATAATATCAATCATATTTTATTTTAAGTATATTGTCTGGATTACTTCTGTTTTCAGGAATATAAGCATTTCATCATGTTTGGAACAGGAACTTCTGGCATTGAGTTCAATAGGACATTTTAGAAGTTCAAATTTTATTTGCGTTCTAAAGTCAGGCATGGAAAGAGCTACACATAAAAACACAGCACGGAAAGCATAATTTTGTTTTCCAACTTTCTTTTCATGTTGACAATAAGTAGCAGATGTCATGTGCTGATTATGATTTACAAAGATTGGCAGAGAGAGTGTAGATTGAAGCTGTACAAAATGGCCTCTATCCTGCCTCATTTTAGTGTATTATCTCCCATTACATGAAGTTATCTTTCTAAAGTAAATGCTGACATTGTCCATATGTGAAAAACAATGTGCTGGAAGGCATTTTTCCATTTTCTGTTTGCCTTTTAGTAGGTGTTTCTAACTTCAGAGGAGCAACCAGCATCATCCACAATTGTTACAGGAACATCAAACTGAACAGCCCTTGGCTTCTGAAGTAGAAACTGTTTAGCTCTGGCTTTAGCAAAGAATATAAAATTGGATGTTGATTCCTAAGTAGCTCAAAACTACTTATAACTGTGACAACCTCTGCCACTTGTGCTGAAGTGTAATGGTAAAGAGCAAACAAACCTAAAGACCTTGGTGTCTGCAGGAGGTAGATGCAATTCGTCAAATATCCACTCATGACAAGACTTTTCTAAAATACTGATGCATCCATGATAACTACTGGAGATGGAATAGTCCCATTTTCCTCCAGGATAGAGAAGGCTGCACTTTTCTCCCCATCTTAAATATCACAGCCTCACAGCACATTATTTTCTCAGTGCATAGATGGTGCCCTGTCTCATTTGCTGCATCTAATCCTCTGAAAAGCTCATGTGATTTTCAGCTTTGTCCAAGCATTTTCTGAAAGTACCTAATTTTGTCTTGATGAAAATGTAATTTCTTAGTTCACTAATACAACCATTCACTTTAGCCATTCCTTCTCTAATTTTAAAGATTATGTCTTTTTCTGATCTCATTATTATTACACTTGTCATTCAAAATGAGAGGAGGAGGGAAAGAATTGGAATTATGACTCCCTGATGAATTCCATTTGTGCTTATGGAAATCAATGATGTGATGTTCATTTTAAAGTGTCATCATAGCAAAAATAGAAGTCAATTCAAGAGGAATAAAATACCCAAGTTTGGAAGGCAAATATAACGAAACTGAGGCAAATATTTTTCTCATTATCAGCAAGTACTACTGTTAACAGCTGAGAACCATAGGCACAACAAAACCATGGTAAAGAAAAAAAAAATAAAAGGGAGGAAGGAGCAAAAACAGCAAAAAAAAAAGCAAACATCAAAGATATTAGCAGATGCTTATTCCTATTTCTTGTTTCTTTCACAAAACTCCATTTGATTTTTACTGTCAGTTAAACCACATTCAAATAATTTCACGTTTTACAGATTGCATCTCTGCCAAAGAATAATATTTTGCACCAAATACACTACAGCTAGCTCTCCAGCAAATAAGAATTTACACCATAGCAAGTCATACCAAGACAGACAAATTTTAATTATGCTATTATTTATTTACTATTACAATTTTTTTTTTCTTGGAGCAAGGGGAATTCAGAAAACCTATTTATCTTTCCCATGTCTTCTGTGTTGTGAAACTCAATCCATTTGCATAAAAGGTCTGGTTCTCACCATGGTATTTGAAGACCAAAAGCAAAGTCTGACAACAACCAAACCATTTGGTATCTTCCAGTGAGGAAAGAACTCTGTTTTCTACAGTAAATTAATTCCCTTTAATGGAAGGTATTTTTATTTTATTTCTAGCTTTCCTATATTATGGCCTCACTCAAAGAGGTAAACATACATATATGCACATAAAAAGTACAAATTTAGCAACAAACAATATGTCACACATGACCCAATATGTATATGCCTACAGCCTTGAGCATAGATTTTGCCTATCTCATTTTCTCTTTGAATGGATTTTTTCAAATCATTACATTTAAAATCTGATCTAAAGAAAACCCTAACATTTACTGGAGGTTCTATCCTCAGTGCTGTGGGAATTGAGATCAAGCAAAGAAGGAAGAATAGTTGCTTTAATCTTCTATGTAGGAAAAGCATCAAGTCAATGCTTGATAACCTTCTGATAATGAATGTACAAGTACATGGAGATAATACCTATAGCAAAACAAAGTTGTGTGGAGCTACAGAGATCTCTTCTGACCCCAGTTCAGAAACAAATTCTAAGTAAATAATACTATTAGCCACAGCTTTTTAGACACACATAAAATTTCTTAAGGTTGAGTTTAATTGTCTAACACTGGAAAACAAATAGAGCAGTTATCTATGTATAAGGGGTTTACAGTTAGCAGTGAAAGAAACATAGCCAAGTGCACAGTAACAAAGAAAAGTATCACCACTATGAGGCTTATGGTAACATATGAATGAAATTACTATCATCTTCTAATTTAAGATGCGTGACATCATTTTCTGTCTTTTGCTTTTGCCACTGTCCTATTCACTTTTGCCGTGATGTACCTATGGAGCCATTTCTATATGGATTTCATTATAGAGAGGTATATTAATCTGTAGGAAAGTCTATCTTAAAAACATGGATAATTTGGTTTCAAGTGGAATGAAGATTTTACAAAAGCTGTTTGCTTTTCCTTGACCATGATGTCGCTCTGAAAATCTGTATGTCATTACCTCTTACCATTCACCAGTTAGGACAGACAGTTGCATCGTGTGCAAATGTGGCTGAGCACAGCTTTCTTAGGTCCCTGTAAAGCAAAAGACTCAGCAATACAAACAATGGTGGTGGCTTATGCCTTTGGAAGTTTTTTGTTACCCAAGTCAAAATTACCTTGTAGCATGTCAAGACATACTGAAAAACTGTATTTGCCTGGTGGATAAAAGTCTGTGTTCACAGTTTGAAAACCAGGTTCAACAATCTGAGGAAGCTTTTGGAAGAAGCAGATGAAGTCACAAAAAAGCAAACAAATTTATATATGATATATGGTATATATTACATTTGTGTATACATCCTTGTGTTACCAGTATATTATGACATTGAAATTGAACGTGTTATTTAGTTGCTTGATTTTCTGCCTTACCTTCAGTATAGGCAGAGAAAATAGACTACTCAGATGCAGTTTTGTTTACAAGCACTTACTTGCACTCAATGATATTGCAGTCACTGCAATCTTCTCTTAAGCTTCTCTTTTCCTGTATTGGAGTGACTTTTCTTTTTTTGTTATGTAAATAACTACAAGGTATATGTATCAAATAAGTAGCTTTTGCAATCTCTTAGGTACACCAAATACCTAGTGCACCTCTGCAAACTTCTGTTTTCTTACGTTAATGAGAAAAGCCAGTGTGTTGTGTAACATATAAACACCAATAAAAGCCTTATGTTGTTGGACTAGGGAATGAGCACTGCAGGGAGACTTTACTCGAACTGCCTTAATCTGTTGGCAATATTTAAAAACAGTGTTCTCTCCAGTTTGACAGCCTAACCACAGGAAAGGAAAAAAAAAATATTGCTCTTTTAATCTTCATCTGGGAAAAAAACCCCAACAAAACAGTGTTGTTTGAGAGAATGGTTCTTTTACCATATGGTAACTTTCTTCTGGTTAGAAGTCATTTCTTCAAAGAAAAAGAAGAACCCCAGCATCTGGATCACCTTTCTGACATAAAATCATAGAATTCTTCTATGAACCATTCATAGAATGTGAATGTTTCTATGAATCATTCACAGAATCATAGAATGGCATAAAATCTTAAAATGGCAAGGGAATAAAAAAGCCAGGCACAAATACAAAGACTTGAACCATTCCTTGGGAAATGATGAACAAAGTACTTAAACCTGTACTTGACATTTAGCAGTGTTTGAGTGTCATTGATTGTAATTAGTTCATGTGCATATTTAAAAAGCTCATATTTCAAAGATGTTCCTAAATAAGAATATTTTCGTCTAATATTTGTTGCTACAGACATAAAGACTAAGGCATATGAATGAAGCAAGGTTTTCAGAAAGAGATAATACCTGATACAACTGAGAAAATCTGATAGAGAAGTCTCCTGAGCTTTGGAAAAAACTCTGTAGATTATCTGCTTTGTCTGACTGAATCAATTGTTTTTATAAGACATATTATCTTCCTACAAACCATTCTACAATGGGACTTCAGGGTTTCATTCCATTCTGAAAAGGGGCTTTGTATAAAAACATTCATACTCCAGAAATCTTTATGTCATATGTACACAATCATTTTTCCTGAGAGGATGTTTATCCTTCAAGAGCAAGTACATCTGGAGCTCCTGTTTTTGTTTCTTTTCTCTGAGATTGTTAAAAGAACAGTGCCTTTTGTAAAGATGAAGGTTTAACTGTGTACATTGTACTAAAATTTTGGTAAGGTTCAACAGCAGTGTTAGTAGTTCTGAAGCATGAAAGCATCAATGGCATTGTAAGATGGGTACTTGTACACTGAGCTAAATGGCTCATTGCATCTCCTTTGTGACTGCAAGCCCTACTCTTGAGATTGTTTTATTTTATTTTTTTGTAATCACATTCAGTAGCAGGTTGGTATTTTACACAGCTGGAGTAATCTCTGCTTTCAATACCTGGGTTTTTCCTTCTTCCCTATCAAAACTATACAGACTGTATGCACAAAATTTTATAGAGAGTAAGTTCAAAAACTCATATATGATCTAGTGCTCATCTAAAGTTTCTAATTCCAGATATATGCTAGCAAATCAATGTTAGAAAAACTTCTTTAAAGTTGAAATAATATTAATATAATAAAATAACATGAATCCAAATGTGTATAGTAGCACTCTAACTCCATCATTCATAACTCAGAAAAGCAAATAGTGAATGATTTGCTGTTGCCACAGGAGACCAAAATCTCAACCACCAATTAATTATAGGTATAGTAGTGACTGGCACAGAAAGCCTGGTTGTACACTTATTTTTCCTATATTTTGTCAATTGAGCTTTTTGTTTGCATAACCATGAGATGGCATGAAGCCAGTTCATTGTAGGTTTGCACAGAATCCCTTGGGTTTTTTCCAGTTCTATAAAAGGTGAACCAAAGCATGTTTAGTTTCACAAAGCTGCATGAATCATATTTTAGTGTTGCAGACAAACTCAATATTCTTAGCCAAAGCATGGTTCTGAGTCCCTGCTACTGTGTCCTTACAGGTAAACAAGAGGGACAGAGATCAATCACCAAGCACAAAGCCATGTGACTTGTACCAGGTCAAGGCTTGTGCTCGCTGTTGAATGCTCATCCTGGAGAGAAAGCTGGGTCAGGGAAACACAGCAGAGCCAGGGAGGGAGCTGACGGTTCAGTGGTGCAGCTAACGAGTCATGTAATTTTGGGTTTGTTCCATATAATCATAGAATGATAGAATTGAATTGGAAGGGACCTTAAATATCATCTGGTTCCATGCCTCCTGCCATGCACAGGGAACTTCCCACTAGACCAGGTTACTGGAAGCCTCAGCTAACCTCACCTTTAACACTTGTGTAGATGGGGCATCCACAATTTCTCTGGGCAATTTGTTTCAGGGCCTTACCATCCTGACAGTAAAAAATGTATTCCTAATATTTAATCTAAGCATACTGTCTTTTAGTTTAAAATCATTCCCTCTTCTTCCTTTACTACAGGCCCTCATGAGAAAGTCCTTGTTTAGCTCTTCTGCAGCTCTGTTCGGTAGTGGAAGGCTGCTATAAGATCTCCAATGAGCCTTCTAGAAGCTTCCCCCTGAAAAAGCCAATCCCAGCTGACTTCAGGATGGTTCTGCTGCAGGCCAAGGCTAAGCCAATTAGAAATGATACTGTGCCTGTGATAACATATGGAAGAAGGAAAAAAATGTTATTGTGATGTAATTGTGGCCAGAGAAGAGCAGAGTGAGAATGCATGAGAACAGCCCTGCAGACTCCAAAGCCCGTGGGCAAGGAGGGGCAGGAGATGTTCTATGCATCTAAGTACTGAATATGTAGGCTGGGCTTACAGAGATTTCGGCCAAACTTCCTGGTCAAAGTAGGTCCAAATTGAACAGGTATGTCTGTCTGAGTCTTCTGTATACTGAGGCATGGAGACTGTAGGTTTTCTAAGCAACCTGCCACATCCTGATCCACATGGCAAAAAAATCCAAAACTATAAATTAAAGTTAATAAATAATTATTTTCTGCACTCCATTGTGTGTCCATTGTCCCTTATCCTTCCACTATTTGCTTCAGAGAAGAGTCATTCTCCAGTTGATCTACATTCACTTCTAGCTACCCATGGAGAGAACAAGACCAGCCCTAGGTGTTCTCTTAAGTTTGAACAGATTTAGCTGACTCAGCCTCTCATCATATGTGCTTCAGCCAGCTGACCTTCTCGGAGTTCCTCCAGCAGAATTTCTCAGTGTACAACTGCTTTTCCTCTGTTGGGAGCTCTAAAACTGGGCACAGTACTCCCAGATGTGGTCTGACAATTGCTGAAGAGAGGGGAAGAATCTATTTCCCTGGCAAAACTGCTGATTCCAGCATGTGCTGTTGCATGAGATCATTCTATCCAGAATGCAAATCAGAAATGGATCCTCAAAAATATCTAAAAAACAAACCTTATTTCCCACCAGAGTTTTTGGGCATGTTAAAAGAGACCACTAAATTAGTTTGACTAGATCCATCTGGATGCAGTATCTACCACATCCCATTCTGGAATGGTCAACAGCACCAGTTATAGAGCAGAACTGTCAGAAGCTCAGCACAATACCTGTTTTCATATTTTCATTTCACTGGACTGAATACAGCACTTCATGGATATTGAATACGTTTCACCAACAGAAATTCTATGCATATGCTGTGCCCCATGCAGTGTGCATCCCACAGAGCACACATAGTACTGAAAACATACCTGCTTATACCTGAGACTGCTCCATTATGAAACATTCTGATTCGAAATTCAGTGGAGTCAGCAGGCCCAGAACTGTGCTCCTTCAAGCAATGATTCAGTTGACAGCTACAAATGATATTTAACTATGTGGGAAAAGCCAGATATGTTCACAAGTACTTGCAGGACTAGTGTAGCAAATAAAAGCTGATGGTGGAAACTCTGTGAATAAAGACTCAGGATTACAGCAGAGGCATCAAGGGTATAAAACAACATCCAAATGGTCACTAAAAGAGTTTTCAGCTTTGTGAGCAGGTAGAATCAGTTTTAGAGCATAAAGACAGTAGAAGGAGCATGTGCACAACAAAAGTAATGAAGTCTATACAAAGTGAAAATGCAAAGTAGGTAATGGGAGGATCGAAGAGATTGTCATAGGAATTCATCAGTAAGGAGGACAAACATCATTGCTTATTTGCAGCTGGTCCTTCTCCCCCTGGAGGAGAAACAACTCAGTTTTTAGAGTTCTTCTTCACTATATTTTGCTTCTGTGACTGAGAAATGAAATGTTAGGCTTTATTTTGCCATTGAGTTAAGCCTGTTAGCATTTGAAAGAACGGCTTGTGTTTGTGTTTTTTATCATGTGTGCACGTGCTTTTTCTGCTCCAGCCTTCATGGGAAGGTGGCTGATATCTCAGCATGAGTCAAAGTCACCTCCTACGGCAAGTATCTGCACATAAGTGGTCTGCAACCTGCCGGAACTTTCCACAGTGTGCTGCGTGAAAGAGGACAGTAATAAGAATGGTGATAATTACAGCAGTCAGCTGATGAAAACACATCTGTCAATATAGCAACAACATCTTATGTTCACAAGGAAATCTGAGCAGCCTGTTACCACAATGACATTTGGTATCAGTAAGCCACCTGTGAAACACACTTGGACAGGGGGATGAAGAAAGGTGAATTAAAATATTTAAATTTTAACTTAGGTGATCTACCCTTGTTATTTCAGAAACCCAAGGTAAAAAATATACTGGTACATAAAAAAAAAAAAACAACCCTCAAACAGTACACTTGGTTTCCAAAATGCAATTGAAGCAAAAACGGAGTTTTAAGAAAGTAAATCAAAATCTGAATGTCTTTAGATATATGAAATTGGTCATTATTGCTTTTTATTTTTTAACCAGAGGGGCCTGGTTGGTGTGGTTGTTTTGTACTTGTACTGTGGAAAAATCTACAGAAGAGATCACTTCTTATCTATGCTTGAGCTTGAAAATACCAAACACTGAAAATCAAGTCCTGATCAAAGGACACTGACCTCAAATGTCTCTGTTGAAAATAGAGATTTATTTAAACAAAATTTAGAGAACAGTCATCACCGAGGCTTTGATTTGCTTTTCCTTAGTGGAGGACACCTTTCCTTTCTGGCTGCAGGAGTTTAGGATACCCAGCTTCCCCTTCTTTTACACGAGCCATAGTGAAGAAGACCTTAAATCTCCTTTTCAACACAGACATAAATCCATTAGACCACCTTTCTGAAAGGGTAAAAGGTAAGAACTTAGATAACAGTTTTGTATTTGTAAATCTTGATTTAAATTTGTTTTTCAGATTTCTGAAATCTTTTTGTTTACTCAGAACATTCTTCCTTTCTGCCTCCCATTACTTTTAAACTGTAGCTGTCTGAAGCTTTCCTTAGTGCTTATTCATGACTGCACTGGCTTTCAACTTTCTCTTGATATTGAAATGGCTAAACTGTGAGTTTATAATGTATGATTTAGATTTAGATTTTTTTCTTTCTTAAATGGAGAATAAAGATTAAAAGAGAGCACAGCTGCAGGAAGCATTGAAACCCTGAGTACTTTGTCATTTTGAAATCACCCTCCAATTGCCACACATATACATAATAAAATCTGATTCTGTGCTGTCACATTTATTGTTCAACTGAATTTCTTACATAATTCTCATTACTGATGTCATTACTGAGTAGCAGAATCACAGTAATCTGTAACTAACATGATAAACTCTCATGAGCACAATAAATAAAAATAAAGATAATAATTTTGTTAGTAAGAAAGAAAAAGCAATAGGAATAGTGGTAGCTAGAAATGAGCTATGAGGGAGGAGTGCTACAGGCTTTTATTCATATTTATTATCTTTCATGAAGCTCCCACATGCATTAGGCACTTAAAGGTGAGAATGCTCAAGGTATGTGAGATGCAAATAGATTGGCAGAGGGTAGGAATATTTGCAGTGCCTTCCTAGCGTATTTTAATTTCCTTCTTTCCAGCCTATTCTTACTGAAAGGTAGATGTTAGTACTGATTCTAGTTTGGAGAGCTCTGTGATGGAAGAGTCAGGATTACCCTCATTCGTTGTTAAGCAACAGTTGTTAAGCAACAGTACATAATAAAGCTGCTCTGCTGCAGAAGCGTGGTACACCAGACATACTGTCTGTTATTAAATGGCTTCTTAATATTGGAACGAGCATCAGGCTTGATTTTATGTTCTGCTGCATTGATATAATACTAGTGAATTCGTACACATTATAGCATTGAAGTACACTGTCAGGCAATTGAAATCCCAAAGTTAGAGAAGAGTAAAATATACTGGGCAAAAAAAAAAAAGGTTAAGCAGTCTCTATGTAGAAATGAAATTCTTTGTTGTTTTGCAGGGTTTTTTTAGTTTCTTCCCAAAATAAATTAATATTTCCTATTAGTCAGATTTTCTAGAACTCCAATTTTTTTAAAATATATTGTGTGACTTCCTCCAAATCCAGTTTCTGGCTAGGAGACAAGAAAAATCAAATTAATAATTTTGAAATTCATATTTGATAAAAATGAATCCTATCCAAGCAGATGGGACATAGTATAGCATTTTTTTTAAGTGGGTTTTTTAAGTCTCCAGTATCTAGCCACATTTTTCTCACTCTGGGAATTCTGGCTAATGATAGGCCATAGAGAAAATTCAGTAATCACTCTGTATTGATTCACACTGAATATAAATAAGCCATTTCAATCCATAAATCAACTTATTATAAATTATTTTTTATGCACCATGCTGAAGTACAGTTCACAGTGAAAATACACCGCAGGATATTTTACAATAACCTCCTTAATACTGTTTGGGTTGCTCAAGATTAAAATTAAAACAATAAACTTCACTCTGGATGTGTCTTCATTACCAAAGTCCTGGGTCATTTGCTCTAACAATGTCAACTTGCTCTCACTATCCCGTTCAACTGTATTAGGAAAGGAAGCAATATGCAAGAGCACACCTCATAGCATTCCATTATCTTGAAGGAAAGTACTATCGGTTTCCCAAAATGAAGCACAGTCCTGCCCATCTTCTCAGTCTCCTATCCTTTGTGTTGTGGGAAATGTATCTGGAATGGGGAGAGGGAAATTTTGACATCTCAGAAAAACCTCTTGAAATGGAGCCCTTAGAAAGGGAATAGTGTATGTGGGGAAAGACAAGTAATAGGAGCTCAAGCAATGCTTGACTTTGCCCCCTTTAGGTTTAGTAAGAGTTTGATGTTGACATCTGAGAATGAAAGCAAGTTTCAGCCCATCTTCTTCACTTTTCTGATTGAAGGAAGACACCCTTTTTCTCCAAGACTGGCCATGCAGTGACACTGATGCATGCTTCTCACTTTCCTCTTATTTTCCAGTGCTCTGCGATCTCCTTTGCAGCAACCGTATATGAAGCCCAAAGCTGGAACTCTGACAAGAATAACTAACTCTGCATTCATTATTTTTCTAATCAGTTAGAGAAGGGAATAGATAGATTGCTAAATATTCTGTCAAGTCAACATACCTTTAAAAGAAAAAACCTCAGTTTCCAAAAGTATTTTCTGTTTTAAATTGTTTCCATTAAGAGTAGCAGACTGTCTATCCTATAATCATTCCCTCTGTCTCTCCCTGTAGATCAAGAAAGGAGTCCTTACTCAGCTGGTATTTCATCCTTATTCATACAACACTTCTGCTGACTCTGAACTGATCAAGAGAAGAAACCTGAGTCAGGAATTGGCTGCAAATTAGGGAAGATGAGGCAGCTACTTCCTAGTTTAATGGCTAAAAGCACAACAATAAATCTCTATGTTTCCCCATTTAGAGAGCTAATCGGTGCATTTACACAGCTGGTGCTAGCTTTGTGTGGTGGTTTGCTTCATTTGTTTATTTGCTTGTTTTATTTTATTTTGCATTTAGCTGTAATGAAAAAGGTGTATATATGCATATTTGACTTAAATACTTCACAAAACTCTAGGGGTTGAAATGGACCTATCAAGAGCCTCTGTTGCATGAAACCTGTGGTATCTAGCAGCAAACTTTAAATTCAAACATTATTGTGGTACATTTCTCTGTCCTTATTCTTATTTTGGAGCTGGACATGAGAATGGCATAAGAGCTTCAACAGGATCTCTGCACCGGCCAAAACCCTTTCAAGACAGAGGGACACTACAACTGTCACATTGGATTTGAGTCAAGGTCTATCTAGTTCAGTGGTCACAACCAAAAGGAGGTCAGCAACCAACAGATGTGCGATAATGCAGCCGTGCTATCCTTTTGGATATCAAATTGGCAGATAAACTGTTTCAGAGTAAGAGAGTTTTAGGTCAGTTCTATTTCACATGAGGTTGTCTGCTACTATAGCTCAGCTAAGGGTTTGAACAAGTAAATGGATGTTTGCAACAGTTAAGGAATATCTTGTGACGAAAAAAAAAGGCAGAGAGGAAAAAACAAACCCTACCCTGCAAGCAAGAATTAGTAAAGCTAAGGGAAAAAATTAAAGAAAAAGCATTATCTGATTTTAAGAAAACCAAACCAAATGCTAGTTTGTTTAAATGTTAACTAATTGTCTGACCAGCCAACCCAGAGCTATATATTTTCTTTTAAAGTGATATAACACAATACACATTGCTATGAAAACAAACAAAAAACAAACAAAACTCCTCAGAACCAAGTGAAGAAAACCGAGTCCAAATTAATTTCTGTGATTACTGGAGGTTCTTTTCAGCAATTTTTATCGTCAGTGACTGCTTCATACAACTTCACAGAATCAGTAGCTATGTCAATACAGATTCTTCATTTTGCAGCTTTTCTGAAGCTGTCACTCCTCAACATTCCTTATACTTCTACAGTCCAGCAACAAAAATAACCTCAAGAAAGGTGGAAGACAGATCCTTTTCACAATTATGACAAATAGTTAAGCCCCCCACTTGTACTGTAATATCTGTGAGACTGAACTGCCACAACAAATACACACACACACAAACTCGCACAGGCAGGCTCAAGCACATAAATTAGCAATGCAGATAAATTTGTGCCATCAAGGTGAACTATCAGTGCATACTCTTATATGAAACTCTGAAAATGTCTCCTACTGTGCTAATCTCATTTATTCCACATGGTTTGTTCAACTCCAGAAATAATCATGCCAAAAAGACTGACTGGGATAGGACCAGGAATGACCTCATTAGCATTTAGTGCCATCACCATAAAATGGAGAAGATAATCAGAAACAGGGTGAAGAAAGAAAAAGAAACAAAGTATAAAAAGAAAAAAAAATTTTTTTTTTTTGGCATTGTACTATTGGAGTTTGATGGATCCCTATTGTCAAATGGGGGTAATTTGTAAAGATCAATGGTTTTAGTTAAACTGCAGTCTATGGTATCCCATCATCTAATTCATCTACACAGCATATGTTTTTTTCTTTTTTTAGAGAAAGGAGCATAAGGTCATTCTCAAGATATTTTATTGATGTTTTTTTTTTTCTGTACAGCTTAAATGAACTGTAAAACTCAAATACTTAATGGGTATTTTAGCCAATATTCTTTGTCTGCAAGGTGAAATATGCCTGATAATGACTGGAAAGATCTTGTTTCAGTATTTCCCAAAAAGAAGAAACATTTATCAGAAACTTCTATTGAAAGCACTTCATACTCCACCAAGCTCCAAAACACAAATTCCAAGTGTTGCCATAGAGCTGCATGAATTTCTCCAATACCTTCTCTCCCCTTTTACCTACACATAAAGTACACACTCTCACATGTCAGAGCTCATGAGCTCTGTCCTTAGCAGCTCTAAAGTACTCTAGGCTATAACACAGCACCTCAGGGTCCCAGTGACACTTCCCTCTCCCTTACACCTTGTGAGTCCAGTTTAGGACGCCCATCAACCTTAATTTTCCCAGTACTTTCATTTTCCCAATCCCTGTCAATGAGCATGACCATTATCCAACCACTGATTTAGGAGATTGCCATTAGCAAATATTCTTCTGCTCTTGCTGGTGAAGTACTTTCTTACCTCTGAGGGCCAAATAATTATCAGTTTCAGATGCTTTGGAAGAGGAACTAAGAGGTGATTTTAAAGGAAATAGGAATTCCAGGTCAGCTTCAAATATAGTAACTTAATTCCCATTGATAGTAGGATTAACATGTGTTTTCACAGCCCAAAGTGAGATGTTACTTTTTTAATTCTAGTTTCTATTTTAATATTTGGATAAAATGCATTCACCAATGTC
Organism: Passer domesticus; assembly: GCF_036417665.1. NCBI lineage: Eukaryota > Metazoa > Chordata > Aves > Passeriformes > Passeridae > Passer > Passer domesticus. The sequence goes on along the minus strand of NC_087475.1, from coordinate 58,098,083 downwards.
CAATGGGTCTTATGAGTTCACTGCACAGCCACACTAATTTCTGTTATACTTTTCAAAGGGTTTCAAATATTTTGTCTTTCATTTCATGAAGCTATGAGACTCTTAAAAACATCTTACAACATTTGAACAAAGCAGACTCTGAAATCAAGTATTATGTATCATGATTATACTTACATGTATAAAGCATATTTTTATACCTTGAAGAAACAAAGAAACCTTGAACTTTTTTAAACCTTGAAGAAGCAAAAGAAAACTATCAGCTGGCTGGTTTGTTAGCTAGAAGATATGAAATTGGCTTTTCCTTTCAATTTTAATCAAGAATAGCAAAGTCTTTAGTGAATTCTTCCTACAAATGGCAGTTTGGCGAGCCTTAGGGAACACCCCACTTTAGATGTGTTTTCATCCAATGGAAATTAATTGACCCATATTCTGAAGAAGCTCTTTCTTTACATTAGAATGCACATTCTCTGCAAAAACAAAATTTTGCATAATATCACCCTTTTATCTTCGTATCATACAGACATTTACATGTCTGAATCCTTCTTACACTGTTTCTTTCACTTTCAGTGATTGCTTTATTTCCAGTGACTGCCTGATTCTCTTGAATCATTTACTTTCTTGTAATTAAAAAAAAAAAAAGTAAATTATTTATCTGTGAATGTAGAGCATTTTATATTGAAAACTGAATGTGGCTTCTATGTATTTTCATCGCATTTTTGGTCATATAATTAATTTTCTCCTGTGACCCTCTGGCAAACAGGAGTAATTCAAAGGGAGCTACTTCTTAACTAGTGCCATCTTTGATCTTTGACTTTCAACTTTCCATTTTTTCTTTACTTAACTCTGTGGATTGATCTGGCCTTTACTTGTCAGCAATGACTATTGCAAATACAGGTTCCAGAAATATCTGCATGCCAAGATTTGCAGAATTTCTCTACCTTCCTGGTTTTAAGAAAGAAAGTACTTCCCTCATGCTATCTGCTCTGGTGTAGTCCTTCTTTTAACATTTTATTTTAAATCATAATTTTCAGTACTTTCTCTAACAGATCTGCTCCCTTAAAGATCATCTGGTACCAGTCTTTCTACTTTTTTGAACAGCCATAACACAGCTAGACTCAGTCTATCTTCACACATTTCTACTAATTTGAAATATCATCCTTTATCTCTCAGTGCAATTGCTTTTCCATCCCTCTTCAGAACATGGTTCAACTCCTGAGCTGATACTGATGCAAAAAATCCCCACCTTATTGCCTCAGTTATCTCAACATTTTAATGCCTTTAACTTAAACTGTAGTAAAGCTTCATAATGCAATTGAAAAACCTTATTCTTTTAAAAGCGTTGGATATATAAACAGTGCTTACTTCCAAGAAAAAAAGTTTGAAAAAATTTGAAGTAAATCCAGAGTCTTACACACTATGACTCATCACATTAGAAAAGTGCATTTAAAATTGACTTGCAATGGGTATATATTTTGCACTAATGCTGCAGAGCAGAACATCGTAATGCACTACAACTTGCACTAGTTCCCTAGGGCTACAGCTTCAATAAATTGGCTGATATCTACACAGTCAATATTTCTTAGTAAGTTCCTGAACAAAGGGATTAGTAAGACTTCTATCCAGCATACCCACAATTGCATTTTAATTCCACATCACTATTTGCAAGAGTAGCAGTTTTAGTCCTGGCGGATTGGCCAAATTCCGATTGAGGATTTGCGATTTGCATACCTATTTTGCCCCTGCAGTTCAGTTTGATATGTTTTGGCTCATCACTTCCTGCCTTAATACGTTGTAGCCTGATGCCAAGTATTGTTAAACAGCTGCTGTACTTCCCCTGAGAGGATTTCAGTAATGTGTGACAAATTCCAACATATACATCAAAATAAAAGGTGCTGCATTGGATTGTATACAGTGTCTGAAGAACTCAAATGGGACTTTCATATCCCTGGTGCCTCATTTTCACAGCTTTCTAAGGAAGAAAAAAAGGTATTATCTACATATTGAGATAAGATGGATCTGAGGGAGATAGGTATCAAGGGAAATCCTTGCATAACATAGGAAAGTAAAAAATTATAGATTGTACCTACTATAATGCAAAGAGCTAGAGAACCCTTAATAAATAAATAAAGACTTGTGGCACTTCTTCCTCTCAATTCCCATAAATAAATTTTTTTGGCTGATCCCTTTCAGATTTCCTTTAGCTTATATAGCTTATGAAGGATTATTATGGGTAGAAGAGAACTGAGATCTAAACTCAGTTTTATCCAAAGGTATAAAATAATACCTTATCTTTCAAAACTGAAATGCAGTTTTGTTACTGCATTTCAATATCAATATGCAATTAACAGTCATTGGTATTAGTTAATATCTTTAATTTTGTTTGCATATTCTCAGTACAACTGTTCTCAATACGTAATAGAACCAGCACAACTTATAAACCAGTAGATAACGTGGATGTGATTGAAGTTGTAGTCAAACTAAAACAAATGGAATATCCCCATTTTATGACTCCCTTCCATTTTTTCCTTAAAGAGAGAAAACAGAGCATACAACTATCTAAGAGGTGGAAAAAATAACTAAAATTGTATCGCCAGAGGAGAGCCATACATATGTTTTCTACAGTGTTTGCAAAATGTTATCTCATGAGTTTTAATGTCTTAAATTTGAGTATCTAAACAAGGATCTTGTAAGTCCTTTTAGGTTACATAGTGGAAGATACTTATTTGAACACAAACTTAAAGTGAAGCAAGTGTATCAGAAGAAAGGGGAAGCTCTTGGTCTGCAGCTCATGACCATTTCTTTTTAGGACAGACACAGAGATGTCCTCAGAACTGTACACTCCCACACCAATGAAGTCAATGGAACTTAATGAGATTAATGCTGTAGGTATGTCCAACACCTGCCCTAAGTATTGCCCAACAGTATCAGACAGAAGTTGTTGCCTGCTGGTTTCATTACTGCTGAACAGGGATAAAATGACAAACAATAGGTGTATCAGAGGGGCAAGAGCTTCAAACAGAGCTCTTGCTATCCTGACTGGGCACTAACCTCTTCTGCCATCTTCTGTCAGAATGTTTGAGTAATCTTCTTTTTGTTCCCCAGGGCAATTTCCAGTCTGTCTGGCAGTAAGCATCTCTGTATACCCTTTCTCAATCTTGCTTTTACATTCACACATGCAACATTGCACATTTATGTTGCAGAATAAAGTCATCAACTCTTCACATCAGCAGACCTATTCAGGATTTAAAAATTAGTCTAAGGAGAGAATATGCCCCACTATCATTATCCTGCTGACCCACTGGCAGGACCTTAATCAGAAATACAGGATAATGCAAAATATTTATGTGATTTTCAGGTAAAATAAAACTAAGGCAGATTGACTTATATGTGATATACTAGCAGAAAGTATTAGAAATTAATATTGAAGACAAAAGATACTTAAAAGGCTTTAAGCCTTAAATTACTTCAAAAAATCATGACTTAATATATTGTGCACTCTAAAAACTTTTGGAAAAAATATGTTTAATACATTGTTAATTGGATGCCCTGAAAATACATTTATTTTAGACAAAGACAGACTTTACACTGTGCAAAATTAAACAATGGAAATGAGATCAACAATGTCTTTGAATACATGGGATTATATCTCTTTATAAAATGCCCTTAACCTTGAAACTAATACAGGAAAAAGGGAGAAAAAAAAAAAAAAAGAAAAATTAGAACTGCACTAAACATGTTTAAAATTATATATCTTCGGGATTGTTTGTGTTCTGGCTGTAAGTGAAGTTTGCTGGCTAGATGTTATGTGTGTGCCAGAAATTCTGGTATGGCAATGGCAATTTCACCATCTCTGTTCTGTTTGTTCTCATCTAAGGCCATATGTTTATCAGTGTACACATTTTATAACCGCATCTGCTGCTGCCATCTCCCTTTTGTCCCTATTTCTCACCAAGCCACAAAAAGCATCACAAACAAGAACAAAGGACATCCTGCTAATGTTGAGTCCAGGCCAGTAATAAACTAACTCTGTTTTGCTTTGTCTCCATTGCTATTACTGCATTCCTGAGAGTTTCTGCGCACATAAATTTTATACAAAGACCCATTAGTGTCTGCCTCTGTTAGAAAATTTCAGATTTCGAAATTTGAATAAGCCTTAGCTTTCCTAAGATCCCTTCACTTTAATTAGTATTCCATAAGCAAACAAGATGAGTTTCTTATAAGGAGATAGTGAAGTAAAATAGTAGTGTTCCATAATGGAAATGCATTTATTTGATCCTAACATCTAGTGAACATTGAAACACCTTATTTTCATTTTTCTCTTTTCTTAGAGCTTAATTAGTATTAGATTGAGGGGATAGAAGAACATGTTATCCTGTAGAAAACCTTCATGGCAGTAAGCAATATTTTGAATTAGGAAATTCTATTGATTAACCAAAGCAACATACCTCAATCCTCATGTAACAATTGGAATCTATTTTCCAAAATAATACATCTTCTCTGTGTCTACTTACAGGGAATGCCATGAGTCTTGAGGAAATGGAGGTTTGTTGAAGGGCTTCTATTAATTCAGTCTGATTACCATTGCATCTTATAATCAGTCTCATATTTTAGTATGAATAACATGCAATTTCGGAGACTGTGAAACAGCATTTGGTTTGTATATCTTTGTCAACATAAATCCAAGCTGCAAGTTACTTATTAAATAGTATAATTTGGTTTAAATGCATCTTATAAAATGTGAATTTTTCAGTTCCATATCCTAGCTAATTTGAATTTCAGACAAACTATCATTTGGAGAATTCGTAAATACTGGAAACATGGAGGGACTCTTGTTGTGTACTGATCCAGCTATCATGGTCTTTGAACTATGAACAGTAGATGCTATCGCTCTTTTTCTCTGTGCCTTCTTACACATGTAACTAGAGTGCTTTAATGTATATCTTCTGTCTGATAATACGTTAAAACTACTGTGCATCTTTAAGAGGTAGTTAGACACTGATTTCCCATAGACTGCAATCAGCTCTTTGAAATTGTAGTGTTTGTGACAGAATAAACTCCATTAACTTGTTTTATTAGTACTATGAGCAGTCAGGAGAAGCAATGCTGCAGAACATTATGAAATGACTAACAGTTTTCATCAGTGCACAGCAGAATGTTTTCTCCTTACACAGAATATGTAATTATTGCTCACATAAACAGGTAGTTTTCTTTTTTCATCTTTCTAAGGTAATACTGGGAAATCTAAGACTTTTATTCACAAGAGAAATAAAAAATAAATTAAGCTTTCCCCCACCCCCGCTCTGTTCAATTTGTTACCATACTGCTGCTGTAATTTTTGTCTATGTTTCAGAGGACGTCCTATCAAATAAAAAACCAATTCTAATTCGCTTAGTTACTATCATGACAGAACAGTTCAACAAAGCCAAAGGAGTCTGAGAAAGGAAAGATTTACTGACCAGCTGATTCCCAGAAGCACATTAGTCAAATTTTGACAGCTTGTATACAAGGTAAGCTGCCAAACTGAGTAAATGAAAGCAGAACAAATCCAGAAGGAGAAAGTATAACTTGCTTTATGTAAGTAAATATAAGTCACCTATCACAGAATATATTTCAGAAGCAGGTAGATATTCTATACTGCAAATGGCACAGCTGCCAGTGCTTATCTAAAAAGAAAGGTATTCTATTCCAGAATAGCTCTCACAGCATTGCATTAGCCAATTCAGAAATATAAACAACTTTTTTTCTCTTCTCCTTTGCCTCCATTTTCTACTGGCTTTTTTGCTTTACCCATTTAAGATGAAAGTCAGGTTCTGAGCTGACTAGCTGCATGGGACTCCCAGTATAAACATCAAGCATTTTAGCCTCACAAATTATAGGAAACATGAAGCTGAGCAATCACAAAGAAAATGATTGAAAGGAAGAGTCAGTACAGATGTAGAATAATGCTATGCAAGAAAAAAAGCACATTGAAATCCAATCCAGCCTAATTTTTGCCAGCGAAATTGTGAGTTTATGATTTGCAGATTGAATATAACTAAGTAGAAAGGTACTTTTCATAATAAAGATTTGTAGAATCACCCTTCTGCTGGATAGGTATTCCTTTTGCATTACAATAATATCTGTTCTTGTTATTATAGTTAAGGGACTGTTAGTCTTTTTGTTACATAAACTGTTATATTCAGGAGCTTGTAATTTGCTTATAAAAATCCTCAGCATGCTGAAACTTGAAGTAAGATTGTAGTCTAGAAGCAATTTTTAGAATATATTCTAAAAAAATCAGTAGTCAAAAATTAAACTAACAAAAAATTTTATTGTTTACTGTCCCCCTATTCAGCTCATATGTTGCACATTGTATTCCTTTTAATACCATATTATGAGTCCTGTGTCCTAAGGCACATACACATATATACATGTATTCATGAATAAAAATAAAAACCCCACTGATGTAACAAAAATTCTCCCACAAAAAAATTAAAACAAAAACCCCAAACAACAAAATCAAACAAACAAAAAAAAAACCACAACAAAAACAAATAAAAACCTCCACAGAAACCCTCACAAGCATTATGTATACCCAGATGCTACTTATTCTAAATTTGAGTAGATCTTTCAGGTTGTGGATCTATAATATGCAAATGCATATATTCATGCCAGTTTTCTGAAGGTCAGAATGGAGTAAAAGTTAAACCCACAAAGGTCAGAAATTAAGTGTTATGGCTGAAACTCTATTCTGAAAGGACAAGAGCATCTATTTCAGTTGGCCCAATAATGTGAAAGTTCACAAGGTAAAGAGCCTCACTCACCAGGCATAAACTCTGAAAAGCATTTGAAAATTATGCTTTCAGAGCCACACTGCTGAAAGAGAACCCCCAATGAAAAATTATGCCTTTGTAATTCTGGCAACATGGAAAGAAGCACAACATATTAGATGTTGAGCTATGCTAGCATTTAATAATTATACCTCTGAAAATAGAACCTCTAACTTGAGAAAACCAAAATACTTCAGGTGAAGAAACTTGTCCTTTATGCATGATTTTTTTGGCCTTCTTTTCATAAGCAAGGTCTTGTTTTGTCTTAGTCTGCAAAATATTAAAAGTTGTTACCTACTTAAATTTTCCTTCAGCTGTTCTGAAGTTCATCAGTGTGCTTTGCATCACTGCTAAATGTCTAATTTTCCTCTCACTGCTGTTGCCAAAACATGACCCCTCATTTGTTGCTACTATTTTGAATGCTCATCATCCCATGATAAAATTTCCTTGTCATCATCTTCAATCCAACAGGGTATTCAAATGTGTTTTCTGAAACAGCTTAAACTATACTGAACATCTCTTTCAAACAACCCATTGCTGAACAATTTCCCAATAATAAAGACAATTTAGGGAAGAGTGACACAGATATTGAATACCTAAGGAGACACATTAAGTAACTTATTAGTAAGAAACACTAGGAGTCGTTAAAAAGGAAAATGGTGAATGTGGTTTTCCATCTAAAAGAGCTATCCCACCCCTCTTGAAAGAAACCAAAAATCTTAAAGTCTGAGCACATTCTCAGAGGAAAGACAGATCCAGGTGGAAACCTTTCTTTTTGAAAAGGCAGCATAGGAACAAAAACAGATGGAAAAAATATCTAGTTACTGGTACCTCCGATTAAAAGTCAGAATTGGTCCTTTTGGTGTACTTGATTTAGTCCACCTGAATGTGGTGTAATGGTAGCTATAGAGACTACCTTACCTCCATTTGTGCTCATTACTGAGCAATTTGATATGAAGGATTGGACTGTGTATGTTTTCCTTCTCTCTTGTGTTTCTCTGGTCTTAAACATGCTCTCAGACCACACTCAAAGGATCTACAAGGATCATGTCTCTTGATTTTGCTAGTGCTCTTTTGCACTATTCTCTTTTGGACATCAGTTCACTTCCTCCCTTTTGCTACAGCAGGATCAGTGTTATTGGCTTAGCCTGAAGGATTGTTACAAGAGAGGCTGGCACACTATAAAGCGCTTTGGTGAGAAAAAATTTCTCATCATCTCTGAGATCTTCCTGTGTAAATTTGGATATCATTCACTTTCCATGCAGCACCACATCCTTCATGACACCTATTTCAGTTCCATCAACCCTTCTACACAGATCTTCCAGGAGAAGTCAGAAGATCTTGTGCTTTGCCAAGGGGTGATAGCTCTTTTTCTGACTTTTTCATCCTGCCTTTGGGCTGCCTCTTCTCAAAACTTTCCTACCCTGGATTTGACAGTCCCAAAGGTGACTGTTAAAATCTTCTTTCCCAGATGCAACAAATGTGACCCGAGATGACAAGAAACCAAGAAGTGCAGAATTCTTTAGGTTGGAATGGACGTTTGTGGTTTTCTGGTGAAAAGTTTCTCCTCAAAGGAAGTTTAATATTTTATCAGGTTACTCAGGGCTATGTGCAGCTGTGTTTTGAGTGTCTGCAAGAGTGGAGATTCCTTACTCTCTGGGCATCCAGTTCCAGTCTCTGTCCTCATTATGAAAGGCTTTTCCTTTACATTCAGGGAAATGTAGAAACAAGTTTTGTCTGTTGTGCCTTTTTCTTTTGTTAGGCACTTCTATGAAGAGTACAGCTGCTGTGCTGAAACACAACCCTACAACGTCCCTATATTCTACCATGAGAACCTTGGAAAAAGCAATTAGATCACCACACACTCTTCTGCATGATGAACAAACAGATCCCTCAGTTTCCTATGAATCATATGCTTCAGCCCCTTAAACACTCCACTATTTTAGTGGTCCTCGCCTGGAATCACTCCAGTTTGTAATTTTTTTCTTTTACTGGAAACACTGTTTTATGTCTACTTGTACAATGTGGTTAAGTGTCTTGGATATCCTAACTCTGATTTCGGTAGTACAGTGCAGAGGCATCTGTGCTACTGGAAGACACTAGCCCTGGACCAGTTTTTTCTCTTAGATCATCTGTCTCACTGTGATACAAATCACACTTGAATCAGAAGTTAATAATGACTGCCATAAACAATGAGCAGTAGAGAAGATATTCACATTGTGAAAGGAATAAGGCGCCTGCTTGCTGACATCTGTGTGAAACATTTTGAGGCCAAATGTCAGATTACATGGTAGCTGAAATACTGATAATTCTCTTAATAGTGTACACAGTAGAATGTTTCTGGTGACTTTTGTATGAGAAATATATTGAATTTCATCCAGTTTATAGAAAATGTCAGCAAACATATTTTGCTCAGTTTCTGTTCCTCACATACCATGCCCTGCTACATTTACAGAACTAAAAAATACATTTATAATTAATCTTTTTAGCTAGTGTTTTGAGAAGCTCTACTGAAAAAAATCACAGCTGGTTGCAGAGAAATTTTTTGCTTAATTCCTCACGCTAAAATTCACTAGTTGTAATGATATTTTCATGCTATTAAATGGATGACTGAATGTTTTGCTATCACTAGCTGATGCCTTGATGATATGATGCTTCATTTCCTATGAGATATTCACAAGGATCTCTCAGCCACAGGTCGTGACTGACCACAGGTGTCACAGGAATGCACAGACATAGTAACAGAGTTAATAGAGCTGAGTGTGTTTGCAGAGTAATTTTTGAAACTACATGGATGGAATAGAAGGATTGACTGATCTTTTTTCCAAAAGTCTATCTCTATAAAATGGTAAACCATTACCTGTTGTAACAGCTGAAACTGAAAGATATACTTCATAGCCATTCTACAGACAGCTCTAGGATGTAGCCAGTTCAATGAAATTTAGAACTTAAAAGTTCGAGCTAGTCACATGTCACATTAGCAACCAGTTCATGTAAAATGGCACTATAATTCAGTGGCCACTGTAAGAGAAGAAATAATTCTCTTTAAAATGCAGGATTAAAATAAATAGAATAAAATATATTGTTCTGAATGATACATTCAGCATTGGCACATGCATTGTTGCACGGCTGGTCACCTCTAAATAAAAACTACCTAGGTTTACTTTAAATACTTAAAATTGAGGTATTGAATTTCCAGAGTGTTGAAAATGTTTCTTATATTACTAAACTCAAATAAAATGTCAGTGCTAGCAGTTTCAGAAAGATTCGCTTTGATATGATCAAAGCTACACAAGTACAGGATCACTTCATCCACCATTTTGGGTTACTTCAAAAATTAAAAAGCAATTTGTGAAAAATGAAAAAAGAAATATTTTCAGGAGTACATTGTAAAACCAGGTTCCAGGTCAGTGGTAGAACTTAAGGGTTTACGCACAGAAAGGGAGATGGAACTAGATGATCCTTAATGTCTCTTCCAACCCAAACCATTCTATGGTTCTATGATTCAAATTTCATTTGCTAAAAATGACTGAATGAAACCTTTGTGAAACTTTTACTATTACCCTATAATAATGGATGAACACAAATATGAAATCACTGTAATGACCTCCAAAGTGTGGTTGGTTATACTATTGTAAATATCTTTTGTTTACAGAGGTATTGATTACACTGCCAAAATAAATTGACTTGCATGAATACAATCTGGGAAACAAGAATTTAAATTTCTAGTCTAGGTCTTCAGCTGATGAATATGGATAAAAGCTCATTGATTGCATCTAATTCTCATCAGCTAAGGCTTTGACCCTCTATTTTCACTACAGTGAGGATATAATTTCCTATTCAAAAAAAAAAAAAAAAAAAAAAAAAGAGAAAAACAAACCAAAAAAAACCAACCCTGTCAAAAATTCCAACAGTTCCTTGTATGTTAAATCAAAATCAAGGTCAAATACACAACTTGAAATACATTCACATAGTATTGCAGATAAAATCATGCAGGCTAATTTAAAATTATGATTAATTTTAATTAATTTCTTATTCTACTGTTTCAGTTTATATCTACAAAACAGACAATGTTATTTAGTATTGTACTTCTGTGTCCAAGGAATTTACCCATTATTAATCAAATACATAGGATTGTTGCTCCTTTGTCTAGTTAATAGCATCTTCTTCATTGACTAATCCAGTTATATTCGATAGGATGAAGTGAGTCACCTGAAATAAATATGGAAGGAATGGGCTCTTATTACTTTAGTCAACTATTTTGAGTCCTATGCAATGTTAATGCACTTAATTGCAGACAAATACAGCTGTTGTTATTTGTTTAATGATGACTCATGCAGCTGTGGATAACAAAGCTCTTTTCACTAAAAAACAATTTAGACCCACCATGGCTAGTACTAATGTCTGATAATGTTTATAGATATTTTGAAATAGAGCTAAGATAGGAATCTGTCTAGATTTGAAATATCCTAGTAAAAAGCTTATTCATATATTCAACTTAAAATTTTTGTGAAACTTAGTCTCAAATAAGAAAATTCAATCCAGCATATAGAGGCATGCCCCCTGTGACATTTGTAGCAAATACTATATTTCTTTATACTTCAAAAGAAAACTCTTAAAGAAAAAAATACCTCTGTATGCAATTTTGAAATGCTGGGGGTTTTTTCCTATAAAGTAACTACCAGCCTTCATCTGGTCCTATTAAGATTTAATGTGGTTCCTTGAAACAGTTAAATAGCACTTTTAATGTAGGCCCAAATGCAAATATAGAGTTGGCCATTTCATGGCATTGTGAAGATATCTCAAATGTAATGAGGTAACCCCTAATCCTGTTGCAGATACCTGAATTTTTATGGGATTGGTGGTTGAATGTTCAATGTTCTTCTAGTATACCATGTCTAACATTTTCCCCCCTATATTTGAAAGATACTTTTTGCATCCTTATGCTCCTTATTATTCCCTTTTGTACCTAAGCCCTTCTGGCATCACTTAATTTGTTAGACATACTCAGAGCTTGCCTAACATAGCAGCAGCATCAATCAGCTTCATCCAGGCACTTTTATATAGCCAAGGAACATCAGGTCTTTCAGGGAAATGGTTAGGGATTGTACCACTTGTATAATGTGTGAAAGACCAGCATTTCAACCCCCTTTAGCCAGAAAGAGTTCAAATCTGCTCTGTTAGCCTAGAAAAAAGGACACGGTTGTTTGAAGAGGCTGGATTGAAGTGGTGGGATGTCTTCTCTGCTTCTGCTGCCTCAAGACACCATGCATAACTTTGTGTCAGGAACACTGCATACTCAGAAGTGGGGGGAAAAAAGGAAAGAAAGGGGAAAAACCCCCATATTTTGGCTTCCCTTCCACTAAGGACTGTTTGTGACTGCACTGTCAGATAATTAGGTAAAATATACAGAAATTGTTAGTGCAGCCAACAGTTTCCTCAGTATCAATGAGTTCTGACATCAAAGTAAAAATGGCCTCTAGTTAACATTTTCTTGTCAATAAATCATATATTCTCTCCCACGTGATTCCGCAGCTTCAAGGCAGGGAGAAGTAGAATGGCTCCAGTGTTTAGGGCAGAATCACGCTCATAAAGAGAAACCCAGGCACTACCCCAAGGTGTGCAGGAGAAGTGTGGCAGGAAAGGAGGGGACGAGGGCCAGAATTAATGATAAAACAGCTAAAATCAAGTGTTCTGTAGTGAGAGACTGAGCTTGTTCGTTTCTTTTTAGAGAATACAAAGGGAGACCTGGTAACAGTTTTTAAACATAAGAAAAGCTAAAAAAAGAAAGTGGTTTAAATTGTAGCCAGATATAGGTTAGACTTTAGGCAACAATTTCTAAATGCCAGGATAGTTAAATAGTGAAAGACAAGACCTAGGAATCTTTAGGAAAATTTTCCATGAGCATATCAAACGAAAATTTTAGGTACAGGAAATCCCACTTGTGACGAAGGAAGACAGATAAGATGACTTAATGATCCTAATTCTGGATCATTTTATATGATTTGTGTTAGGAGTTTTTAAATTTTGTTTGGGACTGAGTTAAAAATAAAAATTTTTTATTTTTTCCTAATAAATAAACAGAGGCCTTAGATTAAAATTCACATAAGAAGATGACCATATGCAAACCATTAAATCAATATTTGAAAAACTTTGCTATTTCTAGCATAGGATTTTTGCTACTGGCATTTATAGTTATAGAAAAAGTAAGAAGCTTAACTATTTTGTTTACTCTTTTATAAAATTTCCCTGTGCATTGAAGAGAAAGAAATATTCACACCTCTTATAAAATATCTACAGTAGAGGTTAAAATTGTAGTAGAGGTTAAAATTTACAACTATTTTCTGCACCAAACCTGCAGAGATGTTTCATTTTCTCTGTTGCTAACACCATCAAATAAAGCAAACAAATAATATTCATGCAAAGGCAAACAAAATAAATGAGTCAGGTAATTATAAAAAGAGCACTGACCTATTAAAAATTGGTCTGATCTTTAAGAATTCTCAGCATAGCAGCAGTAATGTTGTTAAAAATAGTAGAATCATGACAAGTATTCATTAGGATTTGCATACCTGAGTAAGAATGCACTTAATTACAAATTGCATTCTGCAAATTATTTAGAAGCCGTAAATCAAAGCAACAAAGAAAGACAGAGGGAGTAAGGGTTCTGAAGGATTTTCTAATGCAATTGTTCTTAAAAACAACAAATTTGGGAAATTGTGAGATATTTCCATTAAAAAAAATTATTTTAAAGAAAAGATAAAGTTTAGAAATACTAATGTTTGACATATACACATTTACTATAGGTAGTATAAAATTAACTTGATCAAAATGGACTTTTATATGTAGAAGTAGATGTGTTTAAATACTGTGTCACTTGAAGGCAAAATATCGTATGCAAATTAGGAGCTCAACTAGCAAACTGCAGGTGTAATAAATTTCATGGATTGTGTGATTTTCATGCAGATTTTTTTTCAGCTGCCGTCAGCACTGTGGTTTAAACGCTTGCGCAAAGCAGTCCCTGCTCTGCCGTACTGAGTCAGCACCCCAGGGAGTTCTGTCTCACTGCTAACCCAAACTGGCTCAGGGAGCTCATCCCTCTCTGGAACCCTGTACTGGAGCCGCCGGGAATGAAGCAGCTGGAAGAAGAAGTAAATGCAGAGAGAAGGAGACCAGAGAGGATGTGGAGGGTTTGAGGTGGGGAGAGGAATGTGACAGAGAAAGGTGAGAGACGAGTGTCTGATTCAGCTGGTCAACTTCAACTTCACTTTACTGCAGAGAAGATATTAAGCATTTTATGGAGCATTCATTTCCTATGTCCAAAAAAAGTACAGAGGATATATGGAAAAAATCTCAAATTCAGTATTTGAGAATGTAACTGGAAGGAAAATTGAGAGAAACAGCTATTAAAACAAACAAACAAAAAAAAACCCAAGAAAACAAAAAACCAAAACGACCTGCGCAATACCACAAAACCAAAATCCATTTGTTTTTGTTTGCTTGTTTATTTGTTTGTTTTAAGCAGGAAAAGGCAATTCCCTTGTGGAAGGAGAATCTCTCAATTTTCTTGATCATCTGGAGAAACAAGAAAGCAATTTTTATGATTCAGTACTTCAAATTATTTTCCTGGAGTTCAAATTTTTACAGGGCAGTCCATGAAGACCTCAATCCTGAAGTGTACTTAGGTTCTTCATTGTCTAACTGCTGCACCCAAAAATGTCACCTACTCTTGCTTGACCTCATGGACACTTAACAGCTCATGTCTACCACTAAGACAACTGCCTAAATATTAACGCTGCTCAAATTGGACTGCTCAGATTGATATGTAATTAATATCTTAGAGTAGAGGCTGTAGACATTTACTTAAAGATAAGTAAATGGAAAAATTTGGGGTTTGTTACTATGAAAAATTATGTGACAAATAATGGGATTATTATTACTTAGTAATGAATATTTTCAATTGCAATGTTGCAATACCTGTTCTTTGATAATTCTGTACACGCACTACATTTCTGAAGGAAATTTCACAACCTAGTACTATTACGTTTCTACTATTTATTATTGTTGCCAGCAGTAAAACAAGATGTTCAGATTCCACTTTACTTGCAAAACTTTCAGAGCTGATCTTACAAGACAGGTACACGGAGCAATAACATTTGGTCGAAGCAAGGGAAATATTCATGTAGCATTTTCACTGGATTTTTTGGTTCTCTTGATATAGAGCATACACAGCCTCCAGGGTGCTCTTGATTGTTATCTCTGCAGCTGAGTGATTTTTGGAGGTCTTGCTGAACACAAGGGTCACAACCTAGAGTCCATTCTTATCTGTTTTAATAAAAAATGACAATGAACTGTGAAATTCTCCATTGCCCCCTCAAGCAAAATGAAGGTGAATGCCACTCCTGTCTGTACAGCCAAGTCTAATTGCAGTATTAGGGTCCAGATCATGAAAATTCACTCCATCAAGCACTTTAACAAAGTCTGTGGAAGCACTTCAGTTCAATTTGCACATCCTCGGGTTTACTAAGTTTCATCAAAACCTCCAAGGAGATTTTGCTCTTTCAGACTGTATTGTACATACCATTTACAGCTCGACTCCATAAGAGGTCATTCAAACAGATTTATTTCTGCATAACAAAACTACGTTTTGTTCAGCTCTCAGGAGAGCACAGACACCTCACATATTATGTGATATAGTGAAAGACTGGACTGAATGCACCTTTAGCAAGTTTACAGGCAATAGAAATTTGGAAAAGTGGTTTATACAGCAGGCAGCTCTTCTGTCTTTAAGTGTCTTTTAAAGACACATTAATAGGCTGGAGGAACAGCAAGCAGGAACTTCATGAAGTTTGACAAAGATAAAAGACAAGTCCTGCTCCTGGCAAGAATAACATGCAATAATACAAGTGAAAGATGCCTGAAAACAGTGTACAGATTTAGCCACCTACCCTTCCCATCATGTGACATTTGTAGCCAAGTACCTTCTATATGACAGTTGTACTAATTCTTCATCAATCAGAAATTCCGTCTTCCATCCATTCAGCTGAAGTGTGTGATCAGTCCTTGAGATCTGTACCAGAATTATGAATATCCCCATGTTGTAGTTTCTTCATGAAGCCTTAGGCAGACTCCATCTTGAGTTGCTGCCTCTTTTAGTGTTGAGGAAGTGATGGTTAATGGGGTGGCAAGGTTTCATCTCTATGATCATCCCAGCTGAAAACACCATGGCTTCTAACCTGCTGTTGATCTGGTCTCAGCTAAAGCTCACACTGAGTAACAGCCTGCCATTATTAAGGGCTTTGACTCACAGAGCCATTTTGGTTCAGAATTTTTTCAGACACTGAGGATGCTATAGAATGGCATATGCCATTTCTAAAACTAAAAGTAGACATTAACCTCAGAAAAGCAAGCATGGCAGGACAGGACTGTGAGTAGACAAGAAGGGTTTTAATATTCAATTGGGAGCTAGAGTAAGGGGAAAGAGGAAAGCTCTAGAGCTCTACAAATCCTGCTTGCTTTCTTTCCTATCCTGTATAGGATATATGTATCTCTGCTCTTCTGATTCCAGAACTTATATGTTAGTAAGGTTTAGCTGGCTTCAGCTGGAAGGGTACATGAATCCAAGGGTTCAGGACCCTTTCTTCACCACCTGTCTTTGTATGAGAGTTACACACAGTAATGCTCTTCTGATACATATATGAACAGGACCTAATATGCAGGTCTTATCTGGTGATTGAAAATCAAGGGATGAACACTATAACCATAATGTACATATGTTTATTTGTTTATTAAGAAAGCCATTAAAAATGATTGAAATCTATGCAAGCAGATGAAGTCAGCTTTGATTAGGTGCAGTTAAGAATATGTTTCATTATAAAAATGAATGTGTTAAGAATGTGTTTCATGGGACATGAACCATAATATTTTCCTTTTGTTATGAACAGCTCAGATTATCTGGAAAGAAAGAGAATTTTTCAGCTTGAGATCACAGTTTTTACTTTAAACTTTTTTTTTAAGTATTCATCATTATCTTGATTGACTCATTTCCAAATACTAAGAATGTTTTTCTTGTTCAGAGCTTCACATCCTAGAAAAGTGAAACTTCTAACATCAAGAATTTAAATACAAGAATACTGGGGGGAAAGGATATACAGTTGTTCTCTAGCTTTGTTCAGTCTGAATTGCTAATCCAGGAGAAGAAAATTAAATCCAAAAAGCATTTTAAAAAAATTAATTGAGCCTGTTGTTGAACAGAAAGAAAATTAAGTACCAGCACATCGTTACTGGAGAAATTGTGTGCTACAAGCAAATGAAAAAAGAGAAACCTTAATAAAGGTTCTTGAAAAATGGGCAACAAAGACTTTACACTTCTTCTGCCTGATGATTCTTTAATGGTTGCAATCCTGCAGGATCACAACCAGGAAATAGAAAAGAGTGTCAGTCTTTTGTCGAACAATTACTGTGTAAGTGGTTAAAGAGATAAGATTATAGTAAACTGGGACATTGTAATCCATTACTCATAAGACTAATTTGCTCCTTATTTTCTGGGAACTAGATTTCACAGTAAAGGAATAGTTTGCTTTTTCCTGAAAATTTAAAAAACAGACAAACTAGCAAGCAAAACTTCACTATCCATTAAGCTGTGTGAAGGTTCACTGGCGTCAATCTACCTTCACCTGTCTTCCCTTCTTGATATCATATTATTCCCTACATTTCTACAGTGCCTATTAATAAACTTTGATCCAACCTTGCAAAAATCTAGAAACTTGAGGATGTTCAGATAGATATCTTTTAAGCTTAGTGTTTAAAGAAGTGCTTAAGTGTAAGAGAAAATTGGTGGAAAGGTATTTTCCAGAAGGCTTTTGAAAATAGAGATTTCAATAAGAGAACTGAAAGAATGCTTTTACTTGATAACTAATATTTTTTAAACATTTGGCTAAAACCCCTATTAAAAAGAAAGGAGAACAGGCAGTCACATTGCACAAAGTTTAGGTTGATAAGAAAGAATTCACATGCCTAAATCCTGCCACACTTTTGAAGGAGAGCGGCTTTTTTGGCTCTACCAGAGACAATTGACAGCAATAGGAAATTGATACATTTTACCTAACTTTAGGCTCGTGTCACTGTCTTAAGTCCTTAGCTGGGATGAGTAGCCTTTCAGACATGTTTTTCTCTCACTGAGTGTGAAGAGAATCTACATCAACTTTGGTCCTTCAGGTAAGGTGTCTGAGAGAAGTTGGGATGATAAGACCCAAATGCATTAGTAATTTGATGAAGTGCTGTTAAAGGAAAATAAGCCAGGTTGAGTGCTGGACCCAAACTGTTTCACTGTGAGCTGAGCTAGCACCCAGCACTTGGTCTGTTTTGGGCTGCTCCATCTAGCTGGGGCAAACCAGCATTAAAAACATGGATTAGGAAGCAGCTGGTGCTAACTTGTATCAGAGCCAATGGTCACCTTGTGGCTCTCTTTTATTCAGCATAAGGACTAAAATTCAGAGTGTCTAAGAGTTTAACTGCTGTCAGATTTGGAAGTAATTTTTTCTTTAATTACTTCTGAATCTGTCTGGTCATCTCAGTTGAAAGTCCAGGGAGCCTGAGTAACTTGAGAGAAGGTTTAAAATTTATTGTCTTATTTTAATGTCTGATGTTGGTAACTCTAGCACCTGATGTGACTGCAGATCCTGAAGGAATCTGAATGTTAGATTTTATCTGAGATATTATGTATAGTTTAGCTGCTGTAGCATACAACACAACAGAAGAATTCAGACTGAAATCGAGGCAAGTGCTTGAGTATCTGTTTTGCCAAAGTCAGTTTAAATTTAGGGCAGGGATGTCCCCACAGCTGCAACAGCAACTGTGATGTACCTTAAATTTCAGTGCTCTATTTTATGCAACTGAAACACATAGAATTCATCAAATAGAAGAGTCAAGAACATGATGCAGAAATCCCTGGCCTGCCCCTACTCTAGGCTGTGTATTTCCTGAGATATGGCTTTGTTGCAGGTGAAAAAGAGGCACATAATTTTCATTTACAAGAGGCTGTAATCAGAGGACACCACAAATAGCCAAGCACAGTGTTTACACATAGGGTTTTTATACATGGAGTGCTCCCATGTTGTTGCAGTCATGTCAAATTATGCTATTTGTTTTTCAGAATGAGGCAAATTAAAGAAAAGAAAATAATAATATCAGATAGTCAAAGACAGAATCTTATTTTCTGTTCAGAGTAGCTTCTATAACCCAGAGGAAGGGAGCTGGAAAGGGTAGGAAGTTTAATGGTGACTGTGTGCAGTGTTCACCTGGGGATTCTTTCAGATGAAAGCATATGTGATGTAGGTGATATTGAATGTTGTTATGTGTTTAAAACAGAAACTATCACCTGGGCATTGATCTTTTATTATCAGACAGATTATTTTAACAATTTTCAATTACATTTCTGATTTCTTACTATATGTTAATGTACTATATTAATTAAAGCAGACTACAATGAGCTAATAACTATTAATTCAGCCCAGGGTGCCTTAAAGTGAGATTTTATGACAGCTGAAATTCCCCATGGATCTCTAATTTCCATTTACAACACAGGGAACTGTGCTTCTGGACACTTCTACTTGGCATTCTCCTCCAAGCCAACACAGTAGCATGAGACCAGGATAGGAGAGGTGATGAGAGACTTGGGTGAAGAATTACAATGTTCTGAAGTGTTAAGAGAGGCAGTAGCTTTCATTGGTCTCAGTGGATTAACACATGTAACCCCACTTGGTAATATATACAGTTTTTAGAAAACAGAGCACAAAATCTAATAGAATGTGCAATCAGTTATTGGTGAAGAGCATTAGCTAGATAATAAACACACTCTAAATGTACCTACTCCCCCTGGGAAATAGCCTCTCTTGTTGTTAGTCCTTTTGTCATTCATGAGTAATACGTATTTAACAGAAATCTTGGAACAGGAAATGAAAAACTGAAGATGATAAATCTGTTCCACTTAGACAATAATCATATAACACTGTGGCCAGTTAGTTTAATTTATAGACACCATTCCCCCTAGAAATCTTAGGTAGAGAAATTAAGAAAAAAAAAGGTAGGGGAGGGAGATGGGAAGTGAAAAGATAAAAATTGGTACAAGGCATCTCTTACCTGCTGGAGCAGTTAAATGGAAGAAAAATACTAATTAAGATTTCACTGCTGCAAAGCAGTATTTACAGTACTTGGATGGGAATTTTTCTAGTGTTCACTCTCAGTTCCTTGCTAGAAGCTCTATGCTGAAGTGTGACTTGCTTATATTTAACCTCTCTCTCTCTCGCTCTCTCGCTCTCTCTCTCTCTCTCTCTCTCTTTGTTGGTTTTCTTGGTTTAAATGTTTTATTACTTTATTTTTTCTGAAGAGAAAAAGTACTTTTGGACACCTGTGACCACAAGAGTTTATATATCCATAAATGTTTTTCTCTCTTGTAACCTTCCAACCTCTGGCAATAATTATGATGTCTGACATGTATTTGTGTAACTCTTAAAACAGAATTAAAACTACCCTCCTTATCTGTGAACACAGCAC
Source organism: Passer domesticus (assembly GCF_036417665.1). Classification (NCBI taxonomy): domain Eukaryota; kingdom Metazoa; phylum Chordata; class Aves; order Passeriformes; family Passeridae; genus Passer; species Passer domesticus. The sequence continues at coordinate 58,077,720 of NC_087475.1, read as the reverse complement.
TTACATTCATACTGTTTGGATAATATTCTCTTTGTAGCATGTACCACTATGTATCATACTTAAATGTCATTCAAATCCTCCAGTAATTAAGTCTAAGCTCTTGTTTCCTTAGAAAAATGTATCATATATCTCAGAGTGAAGAATTCATTATTTACTTTTAATGGCAAAGAACCTTAGTATGGAGCAAAATTATCAGTTGTCTAAGGATTTTTGTTCTTTTTTATGACTGACACTTCTAAATACTTCTTAGACTTGCTGTAATACTTAATTTTGTAAAAGATCTAGAAATTTATTACCTTAGAAAAGATAAAAGAGGAATATTTTGACCTGTGCTGCTAACCTCTTAGCAATTTGCTTATTCATAGGCATAAAGATTTCAAAATATATACTCAATTGATTTAGCCAAAATTAATTATTCCACTTAAAAAAAAAAAAAATCAAACAACCAAGAAAGCATCAAAAAGATGTAACACAACCAAAAAAACACCAAACCAGTAACTGATGAGATGCAAAATGTTTTTCCTCTTTTGTTTGGAAAGAATATTTTGTTAACAGTTTGTAAATAAAGTTTTCAACCTTTTGGTGTCGTCTTTGGAATGGTGATCCTAGATATTCTTTGCAACAAATAAATAAAGTTTACACAAACCTACAAAAAATTTTGTCAACAAAAAATTCCATGCATATCTTTGATTTTGTATAACTGGCTAAAAATGAATTAGATTTAAAAACTGGATTCACAAGCAGTGGTTTCTTCCTGGATATCTAATAGAATTTGAATTTTATATATACCATATGTGATTTAATTTGACACTAAAAAAATAAAAATTAAACCCTTAATGTTTTCTAGGTATATCTAGGTATGCGATGACACAGTCTTGCTCTCTTTCCAAGACTGTAAACCTACGTATTAAACAAAATTCTTCTACAACTGAAAGGTTCATATATCCTCATAAAATCCATGGACACTCCAGAAGCATCTGGCGGCACGAAAACAACTTTGCAGCTTCATTCAGTAAAGTATGGCATACTCCTGTGTGTCTCTTAAAGCTTCCCTGCTGAAATCAGTACATAGTAAGGTCCAGACCTGGCTCAGAATATAAATCAAGTAATTTGTCATAAGTCTCTTAATTACTAGCCAATATAACAATTCAAGAGAAAGATTTATGGAAATGCAAAACTAGGTCTACACCATATAATTAGCATATACAGATATTTTATTTTGTCATTTCTGTAGTTTATGGGAAGCTTTATAGCCATATTTTATGCTTTAGCTGGCTTCTTCTCAGCTTAATGGCAATTTTCCTTGATACTTACAAACCAGATACCATTTTCTTCATTCAGGTCACCATGGAACTATTTAACAAGTCTCAGATTTCACTCTTTCTCACATTTTTTTTAATCTTATTCTTTCTTTCTTCTTTATATTTATTTTGTTCCTCACCCCCCCCCCCGAAAACTGCTTCTTTACTAGAAAAAGAACACCTTTATGTTTTTTAAACATTTACTGAAAAAATGCAATCTACTGGTATATAACATCAAAGCAAAAGATATTATGGATACTATAATTCACAAGCCAAACTTTGTGAAGAAGGTGGACTCATGGTAAAGTCAGGATGGCTTTAAGGTCAATGCACTGATTTACACAACTGAAATTATATAGACATAAGGAAGCATTTCTTTTTTTACCATATAGTTGCTTGGGTAAAGTGAGATTTCCTGAGAGATTTATGCAGAACCATATCTCTAGCAAGATGAAAAGAGCATGCTGTCCTCAGGATCAAAGCCAAGGAAAAAGAAGAAAAAGAAGCAGCAGAAAGGACAAAACACCCCATCACTATGTCCTGAAAGGAAATTCTAGACCTTTAAGCAAGATCTGTAATACATAAATACATATATATTCTAAGCAATAATATTTTTATTATTTAAATCAAGTTCTACTTTTTTATTTAAAAAAATTATAAGTGTAAAATCTTCTCAAACACAGCATGCCAGCACCCCATAGCAAATTATTAAGCACTATATTACACTAGAGACACAAATTCTTGTTTAATGTTTTTTTTTTAATTGAGCACTATCATTTGGCACAATATGCTGAGACCAAAAGTCCATAAAATCTTGCATAGAACTTCACCAGAGATATGATAAAGCACTAGCTTTCAGGGTGACGGGGCCTGAGATTACTTTTCAGAGAAAGGAAAAGCAGAAGTGCAAAGAAATATGACAAAAAAACACCTCACAAAATATTCATAATATGTTGATGTGTTTTACAGATCTATACTGTACCTTTCCTTGTATTTTATTTGGTAGTCCTTATTTTTTCCCCTCCACCTAGTATTTCTTGACAACATATACGGGGAACGAATTTTTGAAAGAATGATCTTCCTTTATGCCTCTATTTTGGTGGTTGCAAGAAAATCTACAAGGTGCTTGATGGCAACACTAAATTAGATTATTTAAGATGCAAAATATCTGATCTGCACCATCAATGTATTTGGAAGCACAAAAATGAAAGTGCAAATTTAGAGAAGTGAAAAGACAAGACTCAGCTTTTTACAAGAGATGTCAGAGAGAATAAATGTATAATTTCTTTTTATATGACTCACAACAATACACACTGTTGCCACATTTTAAAATACTGTCCTCTGAAAATACACCTCCTCATAACCTCCAGAAACAGAGCAGATATGGAGAGAGAGTTTCCTGAACTAAAATCCTCTTTGTGTTATGTGCTTAATTGTATAATTAACACTTTTCTCAAACAAAGACTTTTCAGACCTTGGTTAGGTATTCCTGGGGTTTGTTTGGTTTGGTTTCCTGTACAGTATGCACATCAAAGTTCATAATTGAAGAAAGAGATAAATAAAGTAATTAATGGACAGAATTCAGCTTGTTGTTGAAGGCTGGCAGGACCCTTTCTGCACCAGTTAAACCCTAGGTTACTGCAATGGCAGAAGACACTAATGGCATGTCTCTTTAGGATTTGTCACATGGCTGTTTAGCCTGGCAAGGATGCTTATCTATCACAAGGAGGTATGCATGAAAAATGGCAATAGATGTGGTAATAAGATCAGTACTTCTGCAGACATAGCCATATCAAAAGTAAACTGCTTTCCACACAGAACAGGAATTTTGGATGCCCCATTTAAAGACTGTGGTTATCAAGTAAGTGTATGATACCACCTGAAAGAAAATTATTTCCAGAACCTGTGAGAGGAGTTTCTCCACACATGCAACTGGCATGTATACACAGCCACATGAATAACTCCTAATATACATATACAACCAGTAGATTTAAATTTCTAAAACCCTAAATCATGACTGTGCGTTTTGACCCTGTCTGTGGAGCTACTTACCTCTAACACTTCTGACAGCAGTGCCCTGTCTTAGGTTTCAGGCAATGATAGGGCTTTCAGTATTCTTTAAAGAGTCCTTTGTACCAAAGTGATCTATAGTTTTCCACTGACTTCTAATATGGATTAATTGCCAGTCTGTTCTTCATGGCGACAGAGAACTGTGGAGACAGTAAAATCATACATAAATCCCTGTGAGGGGAAGGGAAAGGACGGAAGGAGCAGAATGTTGTACCGTCCTGACAATAGCCAGAAGAGTGAATTAGAATAAGGAAGGAGGATGGTAGTCATTGTTTCCTCTCTGAACCAAAGATTCAGCTGTGTCTCCTTTTATTTACGAACAATGATGCAGTTAGTTTTTACAGTGAAACCTGGAAGGTGCTGAGCTCCTCCAGATTCCCTTTTCCTTTTCTTTACTTATGGATTTTTCTGGCCACCTATTTAATCCTGCTTTCTGTTCCTACAGTTACAATATTTTGTGCCTGACTTAACAAAAAAAAAAAAAAAAAAAAGAAAAAAAAAGACAAAAAGAAAATCAAGAAATATTCATATTTCTTGTGAAGACAAAAAGGCAAGAAATTTGCATTGATAGTATGTCACCAATGACTTGAAACTTCTCAACATGTAACAGTCTGAACCAAATATACATATATTATTAGCATATACATCTAAACAGCTGTCTAGAAACAATTTGGCAATTTTTGAAAAATTTACTTAATTTCTGAAAATGTTCCTTTAAAGAAAATTTTCCTAATATTGATCATGGCGGAATATGGTGCTGTATTGAGATGGAGCTCTTACTGTAAGAGATATCAATGTGCTTTTCCATAACATTGAATTTTCACTCAGTCTTCTCATATATGTCTATTTTGCCTGATAAGGACTTATGCTGGATATTCTCTGGGCAGTGCAAAGTCAGATATATGTACGCATGTGCTTTCATACATCTGAGTACATTTGTTTGGTTCTCTCACAGCAAATGCTATGATAGTCAATAGACATTGCTGAAAATATCACAGCTGTTCATAAGTACTGTATTCTGACACTACCATTTTTACTCTAACTGGATGTTAAATGGCAAAAACCTGTAAAAATCTGAGAAAATTGTGTAATTTTTCCTTCCAACAACTCAAAGTAAAATGGAGTGATGTTTACAGACTGAGATCAGGGTATTGTGGCAGCTTGGGACAACGACTTGAGATTGGAATTCTTTTATATCCACATATTAATTTAAATTCAATCTAAGCTGCAAAAGTAAAAAATTCAAAACACCTTGTCTTTATTTCATTTATCAGTGTCATTTCTTTGCAGTTCGAATTTGGGCTTGGCCTGGTGTAAAACTTCTTTTCATATGATCTACTTTGGCTGAGAAGGCTTATGTCATGGTTTAGGAATGGTCTTCCCAAATTTAGTTCTCCCACTCAGACTCCTCAAACCACACTGCTGCTTGCTTGATCCTCTTCCCCACTGTTGTGCACCCTCCCCAGGAGGGGCTCCTCTGGCCCCTCTTGGATGGCCCGAGAGGAGAATTGGAGACACAAAGGGCAGAGATCACAGATTGAAACAAGAGCAATTTACTGGAAAATGTAATGAGATAAAAAAACAGTAACATCAGTGATATTAATAGCAAAAGGGTACAAAAGAGAGGATGATGTACATACAAAATGTTCACCAAGCCCAATCCTGCCACAATATGACAGCAGCTACATTTTTTTCTGGACTGTAATCCACATTCTTCTCAGAAGCCAGAGTCCTTTCCCCCAACTCCTGACAATGGCTTGAGGTGATATTAAACAATATCTGGCCACAGCCCCTCCCATCTATTGCAAAAAAACTAACTCCGTCCTTGGCCTACGTCAGGACGGTACTCTTTTGGGTAAACAAATATTCCATGTTCAGAGTTCAGTTCTGTGTGTTTAATGCTACCCATTAGCTAGGGCTTAATGAAATATTAAGATGGTGAAAGGCCTTTTGCTCCTGCTGTGTTAGCACAAATATCTATCTAGGATATTCTTTTTAGAGATGCTATAGGAATGCCATAGGCCACCATGTCCTGCAACTACCACAACTCTATAATAATCAGGAGGGAATCGTATTCAACACATTATCAAAGAAACCAAATAATTATTAAACGATCTGAAATGCTCAAACAAGATCAAGGTGGCAAGGAATGCTTAAGTTACCTATAAGGTAACCCCAGGGCCCAAGAGGTCTTTCTCATCCAGAATGCTTAGTTTTGTGTGGAAATGTAGACAATCCAGCCATTTCTTCTGATTTGAAAATAACAGTCCTTTCTCTTGGAGATACCATTTCTGATGATGTTAAAATCCCCAATTCCAAGTAGCTTGCAGGGGCTCAAGTACTCTCTTGTCCCCAGTGCTAGTCATTCTTGGACACAATTAAGTTTCTCAGGCAGAGCACTCCACACACTTGGTGCTAAGATTGAAAATGTAGTGCACATACAGAGCATAAGAGGTCTTAATTTTGTAGCATTAAAATCTGGCACATCTCATGGGTATGAATTAACTTCTGAAAAAGGAGAAAGACACATTTTCTTCTCCTATTATTTTATCATCTTAGTCCCTTAAAAATGCTGTTGAAAGGAAAATTGAAAGCCTTCAGCAAAGATGAAGAAATGTACCCTTAAAATGAATCCTGAAGAGAAGAATCCTTAACAAAAATACAAATATTATACTACCAAATTTTTCTCAAAGATGCAGGTGGGTGGGATGGGTCACTGTGCCATTTTGTGTATACATACATATGTATATGTTTAAACGTGCATGTGCATATACATATGCATATATGTGAATTTGTATATACATGAATTTGAATATGAAGAGCATAATTTTTTTGAATGGGAGCTGACATTGATGGAGATTAATGAGAACTGGCTTTGCAGATATATAAGCTTTAAAAGGTTGTTTAAAATCTATATTATGCTAAGCAATAGGCAAAGAGGATAATTCCTTCACTTTAAATAATATATTTCTACCTGCTTTACTTAGCTTGTACCATCATCTTGTTGAAAGAATAGTGACATATCACCTAACTTCTGTTCTACTGCTTCAGTCTAATGAGTCTGGGCAGATCTCATGAATTCAGAGGATAAATGAAACTCTAAAAAGTTGGGGTTTTTTGCATTTGTAAGACTAAATTGAGTTCATGAACTTTTCCCTTCTAACCCCCAAAGTAATTTAAACCCATTCATTCTCTTTCTTATGTATGTTTCCTCTTACAGTAGAGTTTCTAGAAAATGAGATATTGTCCTGGGTTCTACACCACAATAAGCATGTCTTCATATGGAGATAGACACACAGTTTAAATGAACTTAATGAACGCTCATGACTGAGATTTCCAAGTCATAGTCTGTGAAATCTTGCAAACATTTATCTTCCTACTGAAATAATGTACCTCTTAAAAATGTTCTTTCCTTCCTCTCTCTTTCCCTCTCTTTCTCCCTTTGCCTTTGGCTTTCCATGTCCCTTCTTTTCTCACATTTCTCCTTCCTTTTAATTTTTATTTATTTTCCTCTTTCTTTTTTTTTTAATTTCTTTCAGACTTGGCTATGCAACCTTTATTTTGACTCTTTAATATTTGGGAATTTGTACTGACAATTGCTTGCTATCATTCAGCTGCAGTAACTCTGTTAAGAACAATGATAGAGACTGATGGATACAATAGCTGGAGCATCTCAGCTAAGCTGTTACAATAGCAGGAAGCTTGAGGGATCAAAATAAAGGCTGTCCCACCTAAGGAGATAAAAGCCCTTCCTACTTGTCAGGAAGCAAAGGGAGAATGCTTATGTGTCCATCAGGGATTTTCTCGGTCTGTTTGCAAAGAGGAGTCCCAGAGGTTGGACTAATTATGGTCTGCTATAGTTAAGGCACAAGGCTAATCAGCACTTCCAAAATGAAGGATGACAATACAATATTCCCTAAAGGCTGCTGGTGCAACTGCATGATTATTCATTATAGAGTAAAAAGATATGGGATATGTGTTTCAATGTAAAAAGAGGGGGATATGCTCTTCATTGAAGGAGGTTTTCCTTATATATGCTATGTTAGCACAAGTTTTATCACGGAATAATAAGATTGGGAGATATGTGTAAGATTGTCAAAGTCCTCCGTTACCCAGCACTGCTGTGTTCACCACTAAACTGTCCCCAAGTGCCACACTCACACATGTTTTGAGAACTTCTAGGGATGGTGATTCGAGCACTTCCATGGTCAGTCTGCTCCAATGTTTGACAAACTTTTCAGTGAAAAAATTTTTCCTAGTATCCAATCTAAACCTCCCCTGGTGCAGCTTGAGGCCATTTCTTCTTCTCATGTCACTAGTTGCCTGGGAGAAGAGACCAATCCTGACCTGCTACACCTCCTTTCAGGCTGTTTTAGAGAGCAATAAGAATCCCCCCGTGAGCCTCCTTTTCTCCAGGCTAAACACTCCCAGCTCCCTCAGCTGCTTTTCATAGGAGTTATGCTCCAGACCCTTTGCCAGCTTCGTCACCCTTCTCTAGACATGCTCCAGCACCTCAACGTCCTTGTTGCAGTGAGGAGCCAAAAGCCCGACGCAGGATTCAAGATGTGGCCTCACCAGTGCTGAGAGACTTCCTCAGGACCACATCAGAGCCTTTCTTGATTTACTGTGCAAAGAACAAGAAAGCATTTTTCCTCTCACTGAGAATCTTCATCAGAGACCCAGCTCCTAATGCACCTGTTGGCTCATTGAAGATACAGGCCTAGAGGAGGGTGTGACCTAACTGGAGAGGGGGCAGGTGACAAAGCAGAGGTTCAAAGATGGCACCACCAAATGCTCCTCTCTCTAACAAAGGCCTTGGAAAGCCCCAGCTTCATCTAGAGGGAACTTGGAGTTTTTATGTTAAGACATGTCATTTTATGAAGGAAAAATTGTCTGCACTGTTGGTTATTTTCTGCTTATATTCAAGTCCCATGTAATGTGAATTTTTCCAAAACCAAATGTAAACATAGTTGTAACAAAAGTTTTAGCATTTAGTTGTAGCAAATCACACATCAGATCATCAGCTATTTTTCATTCCTATTCCATACAAAAGGCATAAACAATCCAAAAGAAAATATGTGGAAACCAGAATCCCCAAATGGGATATCAGGAATTTCAGAGACATTGCTTTCAGCGGATGTTTTTCTAATGAACCTCAAATGAATGCCTAATGAATTTTTAACTGTTTTGATTTTTTTTTTCCATGGTGAAGACTACCAGAAGGTGGAGAAAACATTATTTTTCACTTTTTGGGCATGTTATGACACTTTATGCAAAATGTCTATCACTTTTAGCGATATTTGAATCATCTTCAGGTATTAAAAGGAACTGAAACAGTCTTCCTGCTTCTAGATAAACAGTCATGACACAAAATCTTATATCATTGCTCTACTATGTTCCATGAGTAAAGTAAGGGTTCTGATCCCCTTACTGCATATCTTCCTCTACTTGATAAGATGCTGCATACATTTTGGAAAAGGTGGATTTCAATATTTATTAAAAGAAAAAAAAAAGGAAAAAGAAGAAAAAGAAAAAGGAAATAATCATCCAGCCAAATCCTCGGGCAAGATATCTGTGAGGTCTGAAAATTTCCCTCCATCTCCTGCTTCCACTGCTTAATACTAGACAAATTTGTATTTTTATTTTTCTGAGGGCTAAATATTCCATCAGGGACTGTAAATGGCCAATATCAGGTTCTGGACTTTTATCCATGAGCCATGGAAATTCTGCCGGTAAAATCTTTCTATGACATCTACTGTACCAGCTGTTCTGTGTCACAATGGATATATCTGTCCAGCTGGAGCAGATGACTTCTGGAGGTCCCTTCCAACCTCTACCAACACCTACAGCAGATTCTCAAAAAACCCCTCCAGGCTGATGTTCAGATTGCTGGTCCACCTTTCTTTATGTTCTTCCCATCTCATGTTCTGTGGAATCAAGTTCTAAAAAGACAAAACTCGGCTGAATTTTAAATCTATAACATTCAAGTTTAACAAAAATGTGATCAGATTATAATAACCATCTCTCATTTTCATTATTTTGCAGTGTAGTACCACAACTAACCTTATCCTCAAAGACAGTGCCACTTCTAGTACTGCCTTATAAAGCAGAACAATGAGGAAGACTATGCACGTCCATTACCCAGCTGATCTGTTGGTTGTTTAAACTAATTATCAGCAATCTTAAGAGAGAGAGAAAAGAAAAACCACACACCCTGATTCCTTTTGTCTCCACCAGAATGAATTGGAGCAGACAGATTGAAGCTACTACCCAGGTTAAATCTTTTATTTTCAATGACATCAATTATTTTGAGCCCAAATGCTTTAATTATCTCAAGCAGGGAATTAATAAATTGAATTCAAAAATTCAGACATCACTATGAAAATGTCCAGCATTCAAATTCTTTTTTTATCAAAGACATAAACCACAAAACCTTTTAAAAAGTTTTAGCAGCTTCTATTTTCACAGCCAAAGAGCTCAAGGATTACTAACTCTTTCTTTAACTATCATTCAATTTAGTGCCAAAGCAAATATGTTGACAAGAGGAGAATCTGAGTTCTCTTGCTCATAAGAAAAAGGTAGTGTAAATGTGAACTAGCATGCTTGGTAGTTCTTTTGCTCTATATTACTTAATATAATGTGTTCCCTGAACTTAAGATATACATGTTCAATGATTTCCCCCATAAGAGCAGAATTTCTGTACGTTTCAGTCACCAGCTTCTACTGCTGAATACTTGCTAAAGAATTCACATAATAAGAGGTTCCAGGAAAAAAAAGGCAAGCAGTGAAATTTGGCTAAATTATCGTTTCTTGTGAATGAAACTTCTTATTTTTAGTGAACTCTCTGTAGTCAAATTTTGTGTTGATAAATGAAACAAGAAGTGCTTAATTTCAACAACAGAACACTGAACTGAGAAAAAGTGAGCCTCCACTACAAGGATGAACACTGTCTTATGTATCAATCTAAGATTAAAATAGTGAAAATGTCCTGTGATATATCTGCCTAATTGAGTGAAGTATGATGTGCAAATAGAAAATCCTTCCTGACACATTAGGTGATCTGCTGCAGTCCTGTGACAGGAAATGAGGTTGCTTTTACGTATTAAATTGCTCAACTACAAAGGTTTCAGATGTCGTTAAACTATGCTGGTCTTTAAAAGTTCAGCCTCCATAACTACCTTGATAGCCTGAGGTAGAAATCTCTATAGGTTCGTTTTGTCTGATAAAAGACTAAATTCTCTTTATTGGTTCTAATTTATTGGTATTAAGATGCAATATCCAAAATAGTTTCAACCAGGGTTAAATGGGAAATTGAAGCTTACTACAAAGCCCAAAGGCAGTAGGAGTACCTTACTGCTTTATAGGGATCAGAGATTGTATCAACATCTCAAACAAGTGTCTGTACCTCAGAAGTCATTTGTTAGAGTGGCAGGGAGAGCAAGGGGAGTTACTGGGGTCTGAAAAAAAAAAAAGTGCATTTCACCCCATCCTATTCTCTTATCTCTGTCGCTAACATGGTAACCTTTGATAGGTCATTTCAGGCTCTCTGAACATGTTACTTGTCAGCCAATTCATTGTGGTGATGTTGTTATTGTTGTTGTTTTTCCATACAGGAAAAATTGTAGTGCTTGGAAACAATATCTACCTCCTGGTTCAAATAATTTAAGACTCTGATAATTCAGAGGAAATATACCCCAAAGGTTTTAAAATAGGAAATGACAGTGTTACACTAAACAAATATGGATATTTTTCAAATTTATAATGTCACTGTTCTTTCTGTGCTGTATCTTCTGTGTCTCAGCTATACAAAACACTCTGACTTATAGTAGCATATGGGGCAAAAAGTGTAATCCTTTACAATATCCATCTCTTTGTGACACTGGGACTTCAGAAGAGCAACTTGTAAAAATCACTGAAGGCTGTGCATGAACAAATCCCATTTGTAGCAATTATCCTGAACTGGGAACTTGCTTTACACTCTTGTACAGTTCAAAGGCAACAGCAGCATAAAAAAGAAGTTTACCTGTCTTTGAAGTTATGGCCTTTCCAGTGAAAGTAAATAAATTGTATAGAAGTTAATTAATATCCTAATATTGTGCACCTCTCTCACTTCTTATCATTCATTATATAACAAACATTTCTGTACTTTTTTTTTTTTGACCACATTTTTGTTTTTGTTCTGAGCGAAGCTAAAGCTCAGTGAACATGATTCACTGGATAGACCAAGTCCAACATTAGATTATAGCTCTTTTATATCATAGAGGTAGAACATTGAGACCAATTTGACTCCCTCTGTTTCTAAGGCAGGGAGCTTTTGTCCTTTCCTTCCACCTACAGGTGATATGATATTCACCAGCTGACCAGTTTGGTTTCCCAACTGGTTGTTGTCTTGAACACCTTTGCTTTCCTAAATTCTGTATTTTTCCTTTGGATGGAGAAACTGTCAATAAATAAAGTCATTATAGAATCCCAGAAATTTTTCAAAGATTTTGAAAATTCATCTAATCTATCCATCTGCTACAATGTAGCATTCAGTATATCCCTAACATCCTTGACAGATTTGTAGTATGATCCTTAACATTTTTGACAAAGACCTTTATGGGCAACATATGCTACTACTGGTCTGTATTTCCACCATTAAAATGCTCTTCCTAATATATATATGCTTATTTTAAATTTCTTTTCAAATGTAATATGGTTACTTGCTGTATTTCTCATAGGTTGCACTGCTTTTTGAACAACACACAGAACTATTACTTTATGCTTTTCTATTCTGCAGAAGCCTTTGGCAGAATTGAACATTAGCATACTGGACCCTCTAGGTCTTATCTTTTTGGAACTAAGCTAATAATGGACTGGGCAAAAAGCCCTACAGAGTCTAGCAGAGATATTTTGTTTCACTACTGAACATTGGAGAGCAACAGCTTCTCTTTCAGTGAGATTTTCTGGCCATTTCACAGTCACATTACAGAAGTCTCATTCAGACTCCATTCCTTACATTGCCTATGGGAATGTTACAAAAGACAACAAACACAAGGTAATAGAGAAGTAGAGAGAGTTAAAAACATGCCACCTACCCATTCTTCAGCAGGAACACTGGTAAGTTCACAGTCAGGTTGTTGGGGTTTTTTTTCCAGTTATTAGTTTGATAAAGCTTTTCTTGAAGGCAAGGAGAATTTTTTTCCATTTTAAAAATAATATCTACCTCTTCTATTCCTACCATGGACTAAAGTTGTCAGGAGTGGTTCCTAAGCTTTGTTTTCTCTGTCTAACTGTGAGTACTTGTGGGATCATTATCTTGGATATAAGTTAAACTATTCTGACAGACAAATGTGTAATAAAGCACATGCTACTTGCTTGTTTTGCTATGTAGAATAATTTCCAAGAAAAATTCCATCATTTGTTTTAATGTGCAACTGTGTCATCTTCAATTTCTCAGGCAGTTTTTACATTACAGCCTTCAGTTGTCTTGTGAGATAATGACTAAGATAGCATAAGGGAGCACCTTAATGCAAAAATACCTCCTGAAAGCCTAAAAGGAGCAACAGAAAAAAGTCTAGCTGGAGGGCTTTACAAGCCAGTATGTACCCATTGTCCAAGAAAAGAATAAGCATAGGATGCAGAGACAGGTACCTGGAAGCCATGTAATTTCTTATGATGCAATCGCATACATCCTGTTAAATGAAATTTATGATACTTAGTACTTACTGCATCTTAGTTGATGTAGTTAAATTTGCACCATCCCTTTCAAACCAAACATCAACATCTGTTAATAATTCTCTTCTGTTTTTTGGTTTTGTTTTTTTTTTTTTTTTCCCTGGAAATTTGAAAACAAGTAATGAGATTATAAGAGAAACTAGAAATCAAGAGGGCATATATCTTTGCCTCTGTGCTCATAGAACAGGCTATTAAATAACTGAAGTGCTTCATAAGACACAACACTTGAAGTGACACCTTGCATTAAAGCTGGCTACAGTAAGCCATCCATTATCTCAGGAGAAAATTGGAGGTTTTGCAGCACCATTTGATTTGGATATATATAATGTAGCTATCAGTCTCTACAATAATCAGATTTTTCAAGTGTACTCCCAACACTTACAATGGCATCTTACCAAGATTTTTCTCAAAAGGCTTGAATAAGAATAAGCTATTGTTAACACCATGGGTCTTGACAACTCAAAACCTCTACTTTCTTGAATTGATTGTTCCTGTGAGAAACAAAATCAGAAAGGCAGAATGGTTAAGCACGATTCCCAACATTCTGACAGAAGGTACAAGTGTTTGAGCATCTTTCACTTAACCAAAAAAGACCAAAAAATATGTATTTTGTCTTTATTGGAATATTGTCTATATTTTTCAAAACAATTTTCTGCCTCTCTCTTCTCTCTTTTTTTTTTTCAGTTTTCAGACATATTGACTACAGGTTTCTAATATAGAGTTTATTCTTTACCACCAAATTTAGGACTTGTAGTTTCTCACTAAAATCATCTGTGCCAGATTATGTTTAACAATATTGACCTGTATATTTATTAAGTTGGAATTCTACCCTCTTCTTCAAAGACATGCTGTGCACATATCTTGCTACCATTCACCATTATCTTAGGGACAGTTTTAGCAGCTATTAATTTGGAAGGTGCAATTGTCCTAACCATGATGACATGACAAATTGTAGTCTACTCTATGACAAGTTCATTTGCTTTTCTTTCAACCATGAATATATAGTCCACATGAGATTTAAATAACTTGAATTAGAAAAACATATATTTGAAAACTAGTCAACTTTATTCCCATATTTCTGACTCTGTCATTTGGTATTCCATATCTGCTCAATTTTCTACAGTTGGTCTGGGATGAAAGCAATGATCATTGATTTTTTTAGAGCCAGTTTCTTGACAATACTGACCATACTGTCATGTTTTTCTCTTACAATGGACAAGTGTTCATTTGACATGGGCTACTCCAAATAACCCTAGTGAAGTCTCCAAAGTACAGTTTCTTACACTTTTCCAGTAAAATTATATTTGTTTTCCATGAAATAAAATTTCCTCATAAAATTTAATAGTTTTTCAATTGAAAAGAAAGTCTGGTGACTGTTGGGTATGCCTCTAGAGTAGCTTGGTCATTTTACAACACTGGAAAAGGAACTGGGGTATTGAAGCAGTTGTCTTAGGTGCAGCAATGAATTGGACATTGGTTTAAGGTCTGCAGAGCCTTTCTGAAATTTCAGCTTCTTCAATCTACTGCAGTGTTCCTGCCTTAGTTGCACTGTGAGGCTGACTAGACAGACTATCAGCAATCCCAGCACCTTGCTGTGCACATGCTTTGCCTGCAGATCGTACTGCATCATGCACAGAAGTTGTCTCTGACATCCCACCAGCACAACATCTATGCCTTTCTTATTTGCCAAGGATGAGAGTCTTTTACATTTGTAAAAAGTTGCAGCAACCTAATATGTGCAAGTATTTTTTATAGGGTTTTTTTTTTTTTCCTTAGCCACTGTCAGCAAGTCATTCCTTCTGAATATGAGTATGCAAAGTCCCAGCATCAGTTAATGTGTCAGCAGTGTATGCAACAGCATTGGAGAACCATCTATTCTGTACCTGCATTCTGCAAAGTAAATATAGTACATGATTTATTATATATGATTCCCAATTCTTTCTCCCTCACTTCAGAGCCACTGTGCCTGACTCTGCATGCTTAGCTTAATTTTAAATATCTAACAGTCATGCTTCATTCTAAAGTTTGATAGGAGAAATTCTGTACTTAGGGCAGAAACGTGAGGTTCAGGACTGCATGGTAAATCTATATTTTATCACAGTCTTAAGTTACGCTGTCTATTACTAGCCACAGCAGTTACTAAAAAGAGGCAAAACACAAACTCTGCAATCTCTTAATTTTAGACAAAAGCAATTAAAAAAGATATATCTTAAACAGTGGTTTGTTTCTTCTTTGGGTCAGACTTTTACGCGTGACCATAGACCAAGAATATCTCAATAATACTGTAACATAATTAATGTTGACCTAGGAAATTCCTTTTCTTATCAGCCCTTCACAAAGTAAATATATTTACTGTGGTTGTCAAACATCAATTCACTACTAAATTTGGAAGTATTTAGTCATTTCTGCTTCTTCTAAGCAGAAAGAAGAACACATCAGGTAAATATGTGATAATACTAGGTTATGATTTCTTTAATTTTATACTTGAATTTTAAAAGTTGAACACATATAGCTGGACCTCTGCATTTTAGTCCGAATTATATTACGATGAAAATAAGTGGTATTGTAGAAGTATCACTCTTCCTCTGTTTTCTCCTGACTCTGCCTGAGTGTAATATCTGACAAGCGATTAAATGCAAATAAAAAACTGGTTTATAAAGAATGCATTTTACTGTGTGCTCTTTTATCTTTTTGATGGATAACAAGAAAATACTATTGTGTAATTCAAAGCTTTCTTGCTAGCAAAATTAAAGCAGCAGTTGCTCAACAGATTTTTTTCACTGGAATGATATTCTAGAGGCATTACTGGGGCTTTTTTTTTTTTTAATTAATATTCACAGAAATTGAAAACTTTTCTTCCTAGACAAACATAACAAAATATCACTACTAGTAATAAAAGCATGGAGTACTTGTTGCTTGTTTGTGTCATAGATCCTGTTATCCATTTATCTATGGTGTGTCGGATTTTGATTCTGCTGGGGATTGATGATATAAATGAAGCACAGATTCTTTCACAACAGAACTGGTGAGAAATACTCTTCAAGTCACTTAGGATAGTATTCATCTCACTTAACCTCAGATGTCTACATCCAAGTTAATCACTGTATACTCCCTCCTTAGTCAGTGGAGAGAAATAAGCAGTTTTAGGATGCAATTCATCTGCCCTATTCCAGATAGCTGCTTTAGAATAGAATTAATCACCCTTTCAGGCTATCTTCTTTTCACCATTGACTATACAGGTAGTCCACACTGACTGGTCACATATAAATGTCTGACTTGTAGACATTTATGTTTGATGAGGTAAATCTTCCCACCGTGGAGAACTGTGGTACACAAACTGAGAAAACAGAGGTAAAACATCCCTGTACATCTGTGGTAATAGTAAGTTTGGCTTTGTTTCTCAGTCTGCTTTTTCTGGAAATTGATGTTCTGACTCAGCGTGAATATCTGTAATAAGTTACTGTGATGCCTACACACCAGGTAATGTCATATACGCATTTTAGCTCTGCTACACATAGGTTTATAAGTCAGTTTCTCAGATGGAAACCCTAGATGAAAATCAAGGAGGGTTTTGGTAACAACACCCCACCCCATCAAAAATGAATGCCTGGCCAACACTGGCGGGTGCTGGGATGATCTGTCTGGCCATTCTGGTAAAGAAATTGAGATGAGAGAGTATTCAGTTCAGTGGGAACCTGAAGATTGCTATGTTTCCCTCCCCCACTTGTCATCTCTGTTCTGACAAGGTGCTGGGAAAATGCTAGAACTTTAAGGCAACAGTGTGCTGATAAGGCTATAAAAGCAAATCAAAGCTAATAGATTGCTCCTCTTGTTTTGAAATACAATCACATGCATCCATGACTCTGATTTTGCATAAAAAGATGAAGGAGCTGTGTTTCTTAATTAAGTGGAAGCATAAAAAAAGGAATTAGCCAATATCATTTGCATGAACAACATTCTCTACATAACAATTTCAGTTGAAGTCCATTAATTATTGGTTGAGTCATAGATTGCTGTCACCCTTTGTATGCAAACAAAGAATTTAATGGTATTCAATAAAAAACTTGGTTTTGCACCATACAACATTGGGACTTAGATGAGAAAAGTGGAGAGAGAAAGGGACTTCTAAATTCCAAGGTGCATGCAATTTTGTTGGCAAAGGTTCTGCTCAAGTGCCCTACATGCCGCTGAACCTGTGTAATGCACAAGCAACAAACTCTGACAAAAAACTCAAATCCTGGATGAGGTGAATGGTTACCTTCTGAAGGCATCTGTATGTGCTGCTATACATATTAAGATGTACCATGGTACCCTCTATCATCCTCCCCTGTTATCTGCCTAGATCAGGTAGTCATGGAATATACCATAACTTCTATTTTTTGGTGTAAATTTAGTTTTTCTGCCTCCTTGAAACCTGTACATGACTGAATGCGCAGTTTACAAGGAAAAGAAGCATACAGCACTCAGAGATATGGCTTATTCTTTTCCTAATGACACATTACTGAGTCTACAGATTCTAGTTACATGAAATAAAGGTCCTAATTAAGTGAGATGAATCAAAATTTTGTAGGTTACAACTGTAGTTAGAGAAGCTGTCGCTGTTTCTAAATACTTCTGATGGGGGCTAGAGACCCATCTTTTCTCTTTGTAAGAAAGGAACACAAAATCTTGAACCCAGCAACTTGCATCAGAAAAGTACCAGAGGTTCACAGTGTCATTCAAAGCAAATCTGGTGTCAGCAGTGGTCAGATCATAGGAAGAGTTGCTATCCCATATGCTGTTAGACCCTGACATGTTTTGATCAGGAAGAATTTTGCTACGAGTCCATTTTTCTGTTGCCAGTGCTTTGAATGCATAGAACTTTTGTAAAATAATTTCTGCTTCATCTTACTGTCCACAAAAATATCCTTTTAAAAATATGACACCTGGGCAGTAATATGTATAAGAGCTTTGGAAGCAGCTTTGGAAGGAAGGCATCAAGTCTTCCATAACGTTCAGATTGGGAGAATCACAACGAGATAGAAAATGTGATTTAGTATGTGGCTATTTGGTTTGGGGGTTTTTGGGGTTTGTTTGTTTTTGGGGGGATTTTTTTGTTTTTTTTTTTTTTTTTTTGTTTTTTGATTTTTGGTTTTTGGTTTTTAGGTTTTTTTGAGCAGATAGTCAGGAAAGGGTTAGAGTCATTACATAGTCTATTACATATATAATCCATTCTTTTCATAGAAGGATTTAATGGTAGGCTGGAAAATCTTCAGACAATGGTGTTATAAGGCTGCATAATTACGGAGTTACCCAAGGGGCCAGGATAACTGCACTTTACCCCAATTACCCCAAGAAAGTAACCAAAATACTTTTTCAAAAAATCTCAAAAACAACTAATTGTTAAATCCTCAGAGACCTATGTGGATTCATAGGTGAATCTATTTTATCCAGAATCATGAAAATAAATATTACTTATATCATTATGTTTTCATTAAAGCACACAATTAAGTTAGGCACAGAAATGAGCCAGATTCTTGATCTCACTCTTTGTGCTGCTTTAGTATCATAAATGAGCTATAAAGTCAATTTAACAAAGCAGATGAAGATTCTCTTGAGGAGAGGGAATATGAAATGGAAATATGCCATTTCTTTTGCAATACTGATTGGATTATAACAGCATAGTTCAGAATGCTGCTGTGTTACAGTGAGCTCTTAGAGTATAATAGTCCTTTGGAATTAGACTCACAAAATTAGGTCTGGAATCAGCCCCTGGACTGCTACACAATAATAGGTCCTTTATGTCTTACCACCTGTGTCCAGTATGTATGGGCACAGCTGAGAAGCTGAACCAATGTATTTAACTACTATTTACACCACATAGTAAATAGTAGTAACATACTACTATAATATTATAGTATTATACCACATAGTGGCATAGTAGAAAAGCCAACAGTCACCATGATATGATAATCAGGCACTCCTTGGTTATGTCTGAGCTGTATGCAGACATCCAGTTTGGCTGCACATCTCCCAGTAACATACAGATAAAACACTCATTTGGGAGATAAACGTTTTTCCATTGCCAGGTTGTTTTGCTCATTGCTTTTATTCCTTCACCAAGGCAGCCTTTACTGGTCTGAGTTACTAAGAAGAGTAATTTATTCTGCATCTGACTCAATCAGGCTTTTGATCTTTGTCTGACTGCAAGTATACAAAAATGTGGGCAATTACAAGGTTGCGTAGAAATTTGCATTTGGGGAAAGAAATGCAGATTGTAACTGTTTCTAATGTTTTCAGCAGCTTATGTGACAAGCCCCTCAGGAAACAGTGTTTTGGATGCTAACTCTCTTGTTACCATATTAATTGCCTTTGTCATGACAGTTTTGGCATCTGAAAATGGCTGGGAACATGCTGAGCTCCTCAAGAGACCAATCAAGGGCAGGGGAAATTGGTTTATTGGTTCCCAAAGCAGCCTGCACTAAAGGTGCTGCTATTCAAGCATAGTTTTGAGTCTCCTAGCTTGAATGAGGAGCCAAAGACACTTCAGGCTAAGGAAACAGAGCTTTCATTTAGAATGGTGAAGAGGAAACTGAGAAGTTTATTTCTCTGCCAGCATGACTTCTGCAGTTAGCTTTTGTGTGCAAATCTGTGTGCCACAGTACAGAGGGTGGGACCAGGAATCAAGTTTGCTAGAATACAGTGAGGTCACAGGCTTCCCAGAGGGGATCCTGAACACATTTAATTTCAAATGAACTTAAACTAAGCTTGCTGAAGCACATGCTTTCAATCAACATTTTCCCTGTGATCAAAGGACATGCTGTTACGGGGACAGGCTGGGGGATACCAGGGGATAAATAATTATGAATGTTATTTAAAGTGATGCTGGATGTCTAATATAAGAACTAAGAGATGCTAATTTCTGGCTAATTTTTCTTTCTTCGAGAAGACTGGCAAGCAGCTGTTATGCTGTAGGTGAGAGATTGTAGGTGGTAAAGGGCTGGGTCAGGGTAGCAGGTGGTGGGGCAGCAAGAAGAAAGAAAAAGAGCATGATGAGAGGAAGATCACATGCACATTAAAAAACCAAAGGCGTTACCACAAGGAAAGGAAAGGGGGTAAATGATTCCATTAATTACTGTAGTTTATGCCTAGAAAACTCAGATTCATTAAAATATTTGTGATGCAGCAGAATTATGTCTATAATGTCAAATCAGGGAAGAGAATCCTTTTCAGCATGTACAGAAAATACAGAGAAAGTGTGCAGCCTGACCCTATTAACTTTCCCATGTCTCAAACAGAAGACATATTTTGCTGAGATATGCAAAATAATTTTTTTGACACTTAATATTACTAATGAAATGCTAATGTTGTAGGACCAGAATAGTAATTTTATTATAGACAGTTTTGGTGAAGAAAAAAGAAAAAAAAAAAGAAAGAAAAGGAAAAAAAAGAAAAGAAAAGAAAAGAAAAGAAAAGAAAAGAAAAGAAAAGAAAAGAAAAGAAAAGAAAAGAAAAGAAAAGAAAAGAAAAGAAAAGAAAAGAAACCAAAAAAAGGAGATTAAAAAAACCAACCTTGATTATTAGTTTGATGTAGACAGAAAGAAGGGGAAGAAACAGAAATAAGTGGACTTGTTTGATTTTTCTCTTTCTGTTTCTTTTTCTGATTTTTCTGTTATTAACTGCAAGCAATAGCTGATGGTTTCCATTTTTCAATTTTTCTTTTTTTTTGAATTTCCATTTTTGTCCTGTTTCAATCCTACAGGTTGGGAAAAGGGCATTGAGAGGACCATGCCCCTGTCCCTTTGCATTGCACCAGCCACCTCAGCGGCTCTGCTGTGAGAATCTATGTCCCTTGTAACAGTGGCTTGCTTATCTCCCCATGCAGAACCCACTCATGCTGTAGCTCATGCATCTTTACATATGCATGCCAGAGGTCACAGAATACATCTTTTATGCCTTGAAGCCCTTAACAGAAGTTATAAGTACTTCCATAATGTGGACAAGTGTTAGAATAGAACAGAACTGTGCAGAAACACGATAGGGAGTACTTTGCCTCTGGAAAGATAATGCAGTATTTTAGTAAGCAACAAAATGGTAACTTTTACAGTAGAACTTAGCCCTATCAATAAAACAGAAGGAATAAAGCAAGGACTTATGCAAGACACTTCCTCTTCCCTTCTTCCCTTTATTTAAATGATGTATTTTTTCAGCAAAATAGAAGCTGTGAGCCAGGGAGAGGCATCAGGATCAGTAGGATATAAATGAGAGCACCAGGACATCATGACAGATTTTGAATGGCATTACATCTATTATTCATTACTTATTCACATTTGAGTATATAGTTAAGGAAAGAGATTTGACAGGCAAGACATGTACACAAATTGCCCATCAGATGATATTATCTACTGCTGAAGGAACATTTTCAAAGGTCCAAAATATGATAGAGAACATAATATCTCCTGCATGTGAAGCACATAATTGTCCAAAATGCATGCTCTGAGCTTTAGAGATCTTTTTATCTGCAAATTTAAAGAAATCATGAGAACTCACAGAATGCCATATGATTTTTTTTCAAATAGAAAATACTTCTTCAGAAAATATCCCAGCAGTGGAGTAACTTGCCTGAGGGCAATGTCCAAGGATTTGTCAGGAGAACAGTTAAGGTATAAACCTAATTCTAACTAGTCATAGAATGCAATATTACCAAGACATCAGTGTTTCTGCTGGTTTTTTGTTCAAAGGGATCTCAAATTGCATCTTTCCTAGGTAGTTCAGCTGATAAATTTCATTGTATTTTCTAACACTACTAGCAGAACATATTTCCTTCTTTTTTTTCCAGACAAAAAGTAAATTAAACAAGATATTTTGCCTTGAACAGACATTCTAGGATAAATATAAAGTGTCTGAAGTCCTTGTTGTTTGCTACAGCACACAAGAAAATAGTTTCTTACAGCTATAGAGAAACTATTAAGAGAAACAGTTCTTTGTCATCTCTGACTTGGCTTCTACTCCAGTTCAGTAAATATATTGTTTGCTTCTTCCTCTACCAAAAACAATTAGAAACAGCTTCCAAATTTGTCACCTGTATTTCTTTTTTTGCGTATCAGAGAGATCATTGCTCAGATGGGACTAAGTCTTCTTCCTTTCTAGTTTCTAGTTTCATTGCTACACAACCTATGGGAATTTGTACATAATATATTACAATGGTAATAAGTACAGAGAACAATATATTTATTTGTCTTCCCTTTTGGGGCTGACTCAACTACCTCTCTGCATTATTTAGGTGCACAGAACAATAATATCAACCACCAAGCACAGAACAACAATCTGTCTAGTACCCAACTACATTTTCATGGACTCCCAGTTAGTGATTTTCTGTTTTATGCACATTTATCTTATATATTCCTATAACACAAATAATATTTTTTGAGAAAACCAAGTTATGAATCATCATCATTTTTTGATTTATCTTTTACATTTATTTAAATTATTTCCCAGTTACCATGAGGAAAAGTGTAGATATGTTCTTTTACAAATATAACCAGAAGAAATTACTTAATACTTAGCAGTCTAGTACATGCTGCACCTTCTATGACAGAACAGAATGCATGAATTCATACCCAGAGCTCAGAAGGAAGGCTGACCAGTTTATAAAAGGATTTGTGATGTGTCTAAGCAGAAAGATGGACTTAAGAAGTAAAGAAATTATCTTATTCATGTGATACAGTGCCCAGTGTACCACTTGGTGTAGCTCACTGCAGAACCATGTATTCAAGCCATACTGAGAGAACTTGCACAAGGATTTCTTGGGTAAAGTAAGTTAATTCCAGGAACTGGAATGAGAAACATATTTTTTTTTTGGTACCATTTTTCAAATTGTCTCTGGGTCACATCTTACACCAGGGACAGTAACTCTATACTGCTTGATTTGCCTACCTCCTTTTTGGCTATGATAATAAATATTCTAAGGGAATAACAAGAATATTTTGACTTTAAATATTACAAACTTGGTAAATACCAAATATTCAATGTCATATAACTAGGCCAAGCACAAGAAATTTAAAAGCAGATTACAAACAAAATAAGGTTTTCAAGCTGGAATAAACATTTTATTCCCATAAGATCCACTTTTTAGCCTCATTCATAATCTTCTATATACTTATTTTAACATCTGTGTAAAAGTCAAGAGAGAAAAATATTAAGAAGTAATCAACCAATATTTTGCATTTTCATATTCTTAAAAATGTTTTAGAAAAACACATACCAGCCAAAAGAAAATAAATACTATTTTGAAAATCTGTGGTCTGTATTTTTCCACGGGATGTAAGTTTTAAGAGTCCTGCACTGGGCCAAACTTCATGAACATGGTGGCTCCTTCCAACCCAGTATTTTCTCTGATTCTTAGATTCTAGGATTCTAAGTTGCTATCAGGCTATGCTAACTCAGACCGCTAGATATATTTATTTATATTTGTATTTAAACAGCCATGTTTTTAAACTAATTTTACTGCTATTAAATTTTTGCATGGGTTTAGTTCTTTAATGCTTACTAATTTTTTTACACAGTCTTGAAAATTAACCTGAGCAAAAACTATAAAATAACACTGAAAAAATTATTTTGCACTACCCATAAATTACACATTGTTACTATGATTTGCTGTTCTTTTAGGATACAGAGTTTCTTCAGAACTGAAACTTTTGTTTAAAAATATCATAAAAAAGGCTGAAGCTGTTTTGTTCAGGGGCCACACTTCTAAGTGTTTGTTAATGCAATATTGACTTGATATAACTTAAAATAGCTGACAACAGTTAGTCTTAAGGAGATTCACTCTGAAGGTGGACCCTGTCCTATTTACACAATTTTCTAGATATCCTTATAAGAGAGAAATTTGATTTTTCACAGCAAACACAAGACATTCTCCAAATACTGCTATAATATGAATACCTAAAATTAAATATCTTTACGTCACCAGAGACTTAACCCTGTTCATTTAAATATCATCAGCTACACATGAATCAATATTTATTCCACAGAAGCTTATGTTCCAGTCTTCATATAGCAGCCTAGGAAATGCATCCATGGAAAGAACCCACTGCACCTAACGTTACCTTTTCTGAAGCTGAGTGAGCAGCACCATATGTAGCCAGTGAAGGAAATAAGTAGTCACTCCCAGAGGAAATTTCATGCTATCCTGAAATAGCTGTCCAAAACTTGTAGGATGAATCACTCTCTCGCGCTCACTATTTCTCAGCTGAAGACTATAGCCTTAATGACTACCTTAGTCTTGATGCCTTAACTTTTAGGCAAGGAAAATTAAATGAGACATTGCCTTCACCATGAAGCAGAAAAATATTTTTCTATGGGTTTCATAGAGAAATTGAGAGCCAAAGAGAGAGAGAGCAGTCTGTAAATGAAAATATTTTAGAAATATATGGTTTTGCACACCAAGATTTGTAGGAAAGCAGCATTATCTGGAGAATATAACTAAAACAGGAAGGATTTGTGGCATTTGATAAGTTTTAGAATTTTTAGTGGAAGTGCCTGAAGAAATTTCTCATGCGTTGTGTAATCTACCACGGAATACAGTATGAATAATACTTGGCAAAATCTGCCACAGATTTTCATTAGCACCAGCTCAGAGTATATCTGAAGCACTACACTTATATTTAGAAAGTATACGTAAAAATTACACCCCACCCTCCCTCTTGTCCTAAAATCACATGCAGTGCATGATTTTAAATGTCTATAAAAAGGGTAAATCAGGCACTACTTATGTGCTGTTTTCCAATTAGACTGGAAGAGGTCAGAAACATTAAAAGGCATTCGAGAAGCGGCTTCAGATATGCCATCCATTCTGTGTGTCTGTTGAAGAAAACAATGTGCTGTATCCAAGAGCACTTTATCCCAAGGTGACTAATGCTGCTGCTGCAGTGTATTTGGAGGAGAACATGTTAGGCATAAAGAATCAGGATCCTCAGCAAGAAGCACAGCAGAAATCAGAGAAGTATATTCTAACCAGAGAGAAGAGACAGGGAAGATTAATAGGATAAAAGAAGTGAATTCTTCACTTATGTCTCAGGAAAAGAGATAGGCACATAACAGGTATGCAGACTGCTAGAGGTTTACTCTGTTCATAAAAAAAAAAAAAAGAACAACAACTTAAAATGGGAACTGTGATGCTGAACTACCTTCTCTTCCAATGCAAAAAAACATGGCATGAGAACCCTAGGAATTAAGGTAAATATTTCTGGGTTCTGAAGTTCATTTTTTGTGTTCCACTGTCTCTGATTTGCTGTATTTTACTGGGAAATACAACACAGCAGCAGTTAAGTCAAAGGGAAAGGTTTCACAGAAGTAGAGAACCACAAATTAGAGAAATAAGGGTTGGCACAGACCTCTGGAGGTCATCTAGTTCAACACCCCTTCATAGCAGGACTGTTGCTGTAATAGTCAAGTAGGTAATGGTTTGACTAGACTGGCCAAGTTTTGCATAACTACAAGGATGGTGATAGCACAGTTTCACTGAGCAATCTTTCCTTGTGCTCCCCAGCCCCTCCTAGAATGACACTTTTCCAAACTTTTGGTCTGACCCTCCCATGCCATGACTCGTGTCTGTGGTTTTACCATCACCAAAATCCACCCCACATCTTGTTCCTCTTTCTGCCACTCCAACATAAGTTATCTTTTACAAGGGCTCCAGGCAATCCCCTAGTGTTCCATCTGCACTGACTCAATAATCCTGTCACCTGTGCAGCTGCTGTTGGTTTAAATAGAGACATCAGACTACTCCTGCATTATTTAGAAGATGCAACAACAGAAAATTAATTTTCACACTTCACAGCTGTTAACTCAAGAGAAACTGATTTTGTGACCTAATCTGGTTTGGAGGATAGGCACCATGACTGCATAAGAGCAGACAAACTTCTAGACTTCCTCGTGGCACCTTATAGGCAAGAGTGTACACAAAATTCTTCTCCTGTTGTGCCTTTACAATATACTGCTGGCTCCTTTCATCACAAGCATGGCTTTGCCCTGAGGGCTTTGGTTTTATTGCTCATTTGTTCCCATCTCAGTCTCCTAATTTGTTTTCCTGGCTGTAGATCTTATCCTACTCATTTGTCTAAGCAAAATTGTCCTTGTCTGTTTCTCTTTCCTCACCCCCCTATCTACTCCAATGAATTCCATTTACCATTGCTCCATCCCTTTGGTCACTTTGCACCATGGCATCTGTGCAACATTGCAGTATTCATTAATAACTTCCCTGACTATTTTCTCAATGGAAGAAGATGGTTAAAGAGTCTTTGCGGAGCAGTTTAGAAAAACACCTGTCTGCATTTTGATAAAATAATGAACAGATTTTCCTTGACTCAGGTAATAAACAATAGTTAATAAAAATTAAATGGAAGCAAGTGTCAGCAGTCACAAGTTGCTCTGAAATGTGTTTGTCTTTATATTGTAGTGAATTCTAGCATGTCTTTTATTAATGATGTTCAGTGTGTTTGTTAAATTGATGACATAACAGTCCATGCAGTTATCATCACTGCATCTTGAAAACATTAAGTACTAACTGTAATACCTAAATCAGAATCAAAGCCCTGTTCAGCTATACAAATAAACCTTTTGAGGTAAAAATGACAGAGATACTGTATTATATTGCTGTCCATTTTGTCAAATATTTTTTGTTCTCCAAGGTTTGTTGCATACTGTCCAGAAGTGAAATAAGCACACAGATGATCTCCTGAGAAGTCTGCTAAATCAGATTTTCACAGCAGATGCACTAATTCAGAGGTAAGGTTAATGCCCAGTCCTGACAACAGATCCAGTAAAAAAAATTTGTGTCAGGAATTAGTGAGTTTGAATGTTCTCAAATAAATGCTTCACAGAAGTCTTCAGTTAGACTACCATAGACAAGGAGGTGGCCTTTGCAACTGATGAAGATTACACTTGGAAACCTCCTGATCTTTGTGTCACACTTGAACTCATACATGAAGGAGTATGACACACTGAGTGTGTAACCTGGCTGGTTTTCAACCTCATCACAGATATTTACTCAAATTTCTTTTGCTTTCCCCTTCCTTTTTCCATTCCAGCACTTCACTTGGAGTTTCACACACAAGAAATATAGGCAAATAGATGCATTGTAACTAATTCCCTCACTTGGGCATTTAGAGGACCAGAAAAGTCAGACATACAGCAGTGGAAACTTGTCTAGATCCATGCCTTTGAGGCACCCTAGCAGAAGTGACAAGCTGCCTCTTTTCTCAGGGTGGAGTTTTTATATATCCATAACAGGCTGACATCTGACTATCACAGATGTCCTATGCTCTCAGAATAATGCATTCAAGAATCTGAAAAACAGATAACAGAAACCTATCTTGATTAAAGGCTATAATCTGCCTATTTTTTCTTACGGTTTGTTTTTTCCCATCTGGGGATGACCCTTATTATTTTGAGACTTGTGTCCTTCCCTCTGACTGCTTTCTTTCTGTGAAATGCTCAGTAACAATATACCCTGCACTCTCCTGCTCAAGAACCTTTTCAGCTCCTGCAATGTTGATCTAAACCAATATAAAGTGTTATGTTATCCACTTACATATTTCTGAGCCTGGACAGGTGGGATTCAAGCCTTACTTTTCGGTTTCCAACATGAAGTGAAACAGATACCATTCAGATGCCTTTTACTTGCTGTCTGATTTATCTCCATGCAATGGGCACAGAACCTCTCTTTCCAAAATGAAGTCAAGACAAACAGGAATTGACAGCTTCCTTGCTCACAATTTCTGTGCTGAACTTTCTGACATGGCCAAGATTCCTCTCTGAGGAACACACTGCATGCTGCTTTCCATATGTATTTCTGTCTCAGCCAAAGACTGATCCAATCAGTACCTGTATTTATGAATCTTCAGGGAAAGTTTTTGATTTGTCAGGCCCTTCTTTGCCCCTTTGGTCATGTTTACATTGTTCCAACTATATTGCTTCAAAAAGAAATGTAACTACTGCTTGCATTTAGAGCTTGTCTTTATGTAGAAATACAGAGAAATAATTACTCAGTAATAACTCAGAAAGCATGACTAGCATATAAGTGCTTTCTTATTTCAGTCCTGAGGAAGTCTTCTGCAATAAATACAAAACAAAACAAAACAAAAAACTACATACTCTTTAAAGTGTGTTCCCAGTAAGCTGTTATAGAATGCCTAGTCTAGTATATATTAATATTTTATAGTGGATTATGGATTATGCAAATAGAGGTGGACACATCCCGCATTACTTCACACAATAGTTGTCTTATTTTTGGCTAAAGCTATTGAAGCTAGGCAAAATACATTTAATAAGTGATTCACATTTTAGAAGACAATGTTCTTTTCAAATTTGCACAAAAAGACCTGGGGCTATTTCTGACATCTACTTGAACAACAGCCAAAAATTGTGCCCATGAAGTAAAGACATTATGGGCTGCATTTGGAGGAGCATTGCCAGCAGGTTGAAGTAGGTGATCTTTGCTCTCTCCTCAGCACTGGTGAGGTCACACATGTGGTTCTGTGTCCAGTTCTGCACTCCTTGGTAAGAGAGAGATACAGACATACTGGAAAGAGTCCACTAAATGGCCACAAATATTATTAAAGGGCTGGAGCCACTACCCTGTGAGAAGAGGCTGAGACAGCTGGGATTGTTTAGCCTGGTGAAGAGAAGGCTTGGGGTGACCTTTCTAATGTATAAAAATACACGAGGAAATGGTACAAAACCAGATACAGGCACTTTTCAGTGGTGCTCAGTAACGGAACCAGGGGCAATGGGTACAGACTGAAATACAGGAGGAGTCATATGAACATTCTATGAATATAATTCTTCTTTTTCCTTCCTTGGAGATATTCAAAATTTTTCAACACAGTCCCAGGCAACCTGCTGTAGCAGAGCTTGAGCAGAGATGCTGGACCAAGCAACCACCAGAGATCCCTTTTGACTCCAGCCATTCTCTTTTTCTGTGAATCTGTTCCTAAAAGTGGTGCACAATGATGCACCAATCTGAAAATAATAAGTCCTTTGTAAATTTGAGTCTTTGACATTCAAAAAATTGTTATTTCAATATTAAAAATATTATATGCATATGCATTGTATTCCTCTATACATCTCTGTATCCTCATTAATATATGTAACTCTGTATATGAGAAATAACAAAAAAGCAACAATTACTTAAAAGATATGTTCAAGTGTATTATATGTGACAAATATTCTACAAAACACAAAAATCTCCATACATCAACTGGCTGACAAACAAAAATCAAAACACACAGTTCAAAACAGAACAATCATCATTTAAACAGAAAAATGTGAGTGTATATCAGTGGCCTTAATGTAAAAATACTTATGAAAATTGTCATTTCAGATAAACTAACACAGAGGAAGTAGCTGACAGCACCTAAGTTAGAAAAATATGAATGATAAGAAACAGTAACATCTGATGAAATAATTACTGAGCTGGGTTTTTTAATATTTTGATGAAGAGATAGGAGAAAATACATTTAGGTTTTGGGGTTTTTTTAAGATAAGAAATTATTATAGATGAAAGTAATTTTATATTGCATTGAAACTGTGAAAAAACTTACCTTTTGTGTATGTATATATGTATATATATGTATGCATATATGTATATATATATGTGCAAAACCTTAACATGCTTACCACAATGAAATTATAGCCCTGATATAGAACTTCAGTAACAATAGTAAAGAAGTAAAACGGTAATAATTTATGCTTTGAGCAGAGACAGAGTGGCCTGTTATTAAAAAAAAATATTATTTGTACATGGTGGAAACTCAATGGGCATGAATGAGAGACTCATCATTATGGTGAAGCCTCAGCTACACCATAATAACTATTGTAAAGCCCAAGAGTAGCAGTTTATAGCTAGCCTTCTGTTTTACAGACACGTAGACACAAAATGAAAAGAACCATTAAAAATAAAAAAAAGTAATCTGTGGTGTGACTATAATATATTTCAATCAAAGAACAAGGTTTTTATTTAAGGAGAAGTTTGTTCTTTTTTTCTTTTTGTCCAAAAATGCTACTTCTAGAAATAAAATCATGTGTAAAAATAATTCTGTCAGCAAGGCAATAGAAAAACATATCTAAAAATTGCAATTACTGAAAATGAGCTACAGCCACTTTACAGGTTTAAATGTAACTGTCTTTCACTCTTTTTCTTTTTAATATCCCCGATTTAGAGGAATTTAACCAAGATCAGCTCAGAAGGACTGTGTTCCACAAGATCCTTTAGATTTATTTGATACAGCCCCTTTCCAAATTCTGCAGCACAAATCTAAAACAATTTAGTCAGCACAGGATAAATGCTTTTTGTGGTAAGCTTTCATCAGGAAACATCTAGAGAGAATGAAATTAACTCTTTTTTATTGTGCCTATGGACTTAATGAACACGTATGTATTGACTGAAGGTTGAGCTTTCCCCTCCTCATTTCAATGAATAATTTCTCTCATTCAGTTCTTCATCATAAATGTTGATGAAACATTCCCTACGGGCCTCAGTTCCTCCTACCTAAATCTGAGGGCTTTGCAGACATGCTTGTTACAAAAGTGACAGTCTAAAATTTCTTTACAATCAAATGGTGAGAGACAAATGTCTCCAAAGAGATTTTCAATCTACATCAACACTTGGAAGGGCCTCCCCATCTCCTGTGTAGACGATTTGAATCAGCTGCAATTCTATTTGCATGTCTTATGTAAGATCTTTAGACTAGGTTGAATGTATTCAGGCCTACGTTCCTGAGATTTCTTTTTCCAAATTTTTTCCTTAAACATTTACCTAATGTTTACATTTTAATTATTTTCTTACCTAAAGAAAACTGAAGTTCTGATCACATGTTAACTCATTTAGTGTCTTACAGACACACAGACATTACAGTATGCCCAGCTCTGCATATTTCTAGTGTTTATGCTTAAGCAATATTTATATAACAGAAACCATGCCTGCTTCAGTACACTATTAACAATGAATAAATACTAATCTGGCCAACACTCTCAGCCAGTTAAGCAGCGATACATAGTAAAGGTTTTAAGTATTATAGGATTAATGACCTTGGACTGAAACCTAGACACAACAGCTTTATATATTACCTACCTGTATTACAGACTGACTACAGAGAGTAGTAAGAGTAAGGAAAGCTTATGAATTACCATGAATTTAAAATTAGTAGGTGAGACAAAACAGCTAGGGTACATATAATACTGCAGTGAAGAGCATTACTTTGAAAATATGGGTAATTTTAGAAAGAAAATATATAAAAAAAAATTGTAATCATCATGTGCTTTGGGCTAATGATAATATTAAAATTGCTAACAAATATTTTCCTTTGTTTAGAAGATCCTGCATTAGACCATTAATTACTAAAAT
Organism: Passer domesticus; assembly: GCF_036417665.1. Classification (NCBI taxonomy): domain Eukaryota; kingdom Metazoa; phylum Chordata; class Aves; order Passeriformes; family Passeridae; genus Passer; species Passer domesticus. The sequence goes on along the minus strand of NC_087475.1, from coordinate 58,046,247 downwards.
ATAAGCTTATAGAAAAAAACAGAAGAGAGAACAAAAAATAAAATCACTGAGTTTTTGAGAACTATATCTTGGAAGTCCTATGTGCAATTAACTTCTGTTTGTTGGGGTTTTATGCTGCCTATCACCACAGTGTCTGATTTCTGTCCATGTAAAATCCATAGCAATAAAAAAAATTATTATGGACTTCAAAGATTAAAAAGGAGGGAAAAATTAACAAAATTTTGCCTAGCTTCTTTGGCAGGTTTGGCTGGGGTTTTTTTGGTTTGTTTTTTGGGTTTTTTATGGCAAGAGTTTGTCCTGAACTTTTTTATTCATAATTAGGTATTTCAGTAATACAAACATCATTCTTCTATCCATACTTTCCTGCAATGTGCTGTAGAGCTGTACAGATTTTTAAAGACAAAAATAAACTGATTTCCTAAAAGAAAAAGTCTAGGTGCTTAAAATGATGCTGGAGAGAAAGAGAAGAACAAGTTATACTTAAATTTAATGCACCTTGTGAGCTACAGAAAATGTACCTGCTATATAAAGTAATCACTAGGCAAATCCCTCTAAAGTCATTATTCTTTTTTGTTTATGTTTTATTTCTATTTTCAAATCCTCTATTTAAAGAGACTGTATATTTGCACAGTACTGTTTTGAAAGTAGTGGACCATCATACAAGCACACAAATTAAAGCTTTGAGGTTACAGAAAAGATCCTCTGGAGCCCTCCTCTTCTGCTGCACTCCTATCATGCAATTGCATCTAAGTCAGATACATTTGAATTCATCTCATCCAACTTCCATCACTTAATGTCAGGATGGTCAGCCCTCCTCCTGCTGCAAGAGAGAGAGCCAGGCACCTTAAGGAAGGGATTCATCCTCCTGTGAAACAGGTGTTCACATCGAGAAATATATCTAATGCCAAAAATTTATGGAAGAACTCTCAATTGATAATAAAAGGCATCTACACAAATAGCTTAATCTACATAGGGAAGTAATTTGTGAGATAAGTTTCATCAAGCTAGAAAGATGTTTAGGTAGTCAAAGATGAGATTTCTGGTTTTCTTTGAGATTTAGGCAATTAGTTTGCCTAAAAACTGTCATCTGAATTGTTAGATACCTTATTGATTTGTCTTGTCATGACCTTTACATTACCATCTTTCTGAAATGCAGAATGGAAATAGTAGCACTTTCTTCCCACACAGGGATCTCTGTTGAGAAGAGAGGAGAGGAGATCAATCTCCATGACAATCGGGACCACATAAGTATAAATACTTTTGATTTCATGCTTGAAAACTATGTCATACTTTCTGAAAACTAAAATAAAAACAGTAACAATAACTCTTCTAATCCTTTCTTAAAAGTCATTTTTGTAGTATAAATACGGGATCACTAATATCATCACAATTTAGTGCTGTTACTACAATAAACAAATGCTAAACATTGCTTAAGTGTAAAAATGCAGAACCAAGGGCTTTTGTTATTCAGCACGTAAACATATATCATACGTAAAAACGAGGGGAAAAAAGGTGGATGGAACAAAACTGGAGTGTTTTTTAAATCCTGAACAGTTTGAGACAGGTACATCAGTAACAATGTCATTAGAGTTTTCAGAATGCACCACAAGCCTGCAAAGTTTATAGTTTCACCACATGTTGCAGAGTTTATTATTTCAGGAGTGAAATCTACAAACATAAGGAAATTGAATTGAAAATACAAGGCTGGATATGTACCTTGAGGACATTTCAAATATTCACACACTGAGAAACAGTAGAGAAGGACTATAAGGATAAACAAAATGTAGCACATAGAAGTAAGCACCAGAAAACAGAAGAGAACAAGACAGGAGGAGGTAAAACTGAAAAAATAACAGGAGATTTTGGGGGTTCTTTTACATCTTCTTTGCATGTTCTTTCATTATTTCAGTCAATTTTAGTAGCATACATTTTTTTTTAACCAGAGAAAAATTATATAAACAACTATATAAGAAACTATATGATACTAAAATATCTCAGCAGCCCACAACTATAAATTCCTCTGCTGACCATTTTATACCTCAGCCTACTTCAGTACATAAGATTTCCTTAAAAAGCGATTTAGCAAAGTATATAGCTTTGGGGGTACAAATAATTGAATGGAAATATAGAAGTTTTACAGCTACTTTTACTAGCTCAGTCATCACAGTGTCCCAGTCCTGCTTAGATAATTATTCCTAGGGTCTCTTTTTGACAGAGCTTGGTGCCAGATGTACCAGAACCTCCTGAGGTAGCTTATCTCTGAGTAAAACTGTATACCATCCCACAACAATGAATGGCTGTCTTGTATCTTAAAATGTGACTTGACTTTTTTATGCCAAAAGATTATTTATGTTATGGCAAGTCATCTTCAGTTTAGAAAATCCCAGAAATATAAACTGGGAATTAAAAAAAGGTTAGGAGGCTGAATTAGGTATCATCTTGTTGCTTATGTGTTTAGATATAAAGCTCCACTTGTTCAGGTGAAATGAAACTTCAGTTAACCAAGACTAGGGCTAATAAGGGAGTTTCTTTGGTTTTCTTTGTGATTGTCCTAAGAGAAAGGAATTGGTCAAAACTTATCTAATGCCTATTGTCATTTGTCAAATTTTCACTCTCGTACCACTACCTGTATGTCAGTCACGGCTAAATTTTACCATAAAGATGATTCCTGATTACTAACAGCTGCTAATCTGTGTGTTTTCCTGGTCTTGGAGGGTAACAGCGCCATGCAAGTGGAAATCAGGTTGGAGGTTGACTACCTTTTTCCCCGTTAAAATGTAACCGGAAGTTCACTGAGGTTTCTGTTCACTTCAGGAAAACAACTTGCTCTGTTGTTAGTGAAGCAACATCATCTCAGTAAGGCCTTGCTTGCACTGCAAATCTACAACTTATTAAGAGTAGCTAATAGCTATGTTATAAAGAGAGGAGCCGTGATAATCTGGAGAGCCAGTGACTCTCAGCATACAGCGCCTGAAGCTTGATCAATCTGGTTTTGAGCCAGAGGAGGGATAAGAAGAGTTTCTGTTTTCTCAGGAGTAGCATGTCCTGAGATTTATGGTTGTCTATAAGCTCTGTGTTTCCAATAAGTAATAAAACTGCTTCAGGCTGCATTGCAGAGCTGCTGAATGTGGGCCACATTCTACCTACAAGTAATAATTTGGCCACCCTACAAGTTAAATATTTATTTTGGAAAAGTCGGTTTCTCACCACTTTAGTTTCCAAGGGTTCTTTTGATGGTATTAAAGCCATAAGCAGAACTAAATATCTGCAGAATTATAGCAAGTTCCCCTATAACAGTTCAGTTGAATCATATTCTTCCCTCAATAGATTAAAAGGTCTTTCATCTCTGCAGTTTTAAGTAGTATTTTCCACAGTAGCAGGGGGACACCACATCTCTGCTAGTAAGTTTGCTGACTGTTTTATACTTTATAATTTTGTAATGCTCTCCCCAAAGGCTCTCCAAGGGTAAGGCACTAGCCCTGTTCCAATGCCTGATATTAGTTGGCCAAGACAATGTGTTTATTCTTGACTTTTTTCTTTTTCCACTCAGTTCACTGAAGATAAACAAAGACTGTGATGGAAGTGTCAGGGGACCTTGAGCTTTTAAGACAAGATATTTTTTGCAATTTTATTTGGGAATTTTCTTCTAATATTAACAACGAAGTCCCCTCAAATTGGAGAGTAATGAAAGATAAAAGACTAGCTGTATTCATGCTTTTTGCTGCCTTAACCACAGAGCCTGTTTCTCATGGCTGAAAATGCCTAGGATGAGCATGCCTTTTCAATATGTGTCATGTAGACATATGAAACTTGTTTTACAATTGTAGTGCTCAGGTTTGGCAATACATAACTGAAGTTCATTTGAGACAGATATGCGTAACATCAAGGTATCAAAAGACTGGATTATTTTGCTGCTTACCTGTGACTATATCATAGATACTGGCTTTTTTTTTAATTGTTATTCATCAAAGGAAAAAGAAACTGGAAAAAAATACTAGCCTATTTATGGACAGTTTTCTTGAATAAACTAAGACTGTAATACTAAGGAAATGCTCATACTAAGTAATCAATATTTAACATGATAAGGCAGAAAGGCATATTATTCTCATTCTTCCCTGGGTCTCGAACAGCACAGCAATTCTTTGGACTGACTGTTTTGTTTGGTTGGTTTTTTTCCACAGTGTAGCAATTTTTCTGCAGAGAAAAATATAAAAATGCCATATCTTTGTGCAGATTTTTCTAGGGGGCTGAATAAAAGCTAAGCAAACTCTGGAGCTGCAAAGGTTTAAAAAGAACAGTGGTGCATCCTGATGTATGCAACTGGAAGGTAATTACATGCTTGATACCATGTTAATGAGGTCCTATTGCATCAGCTTTGCATTAGTTTTGCCTGGGATGGAGTGAATTTTCGTCATAATAGCTAAATTTTGAATTTGTGCTGAAAACAGTGTTGAAAATACTGGGATTTACACAGCACCAAAGACTTGTCTGCCTCTCAGCCCATGCCACAGTGAGGAAGCTGGGAGGGCAGAAGGAATTGTATGGGGACACAGGTGGAACAGCTGGTCCCAACACACCAAAGGGATATTTCACACCATGTCTTTCTCAGCATATATACTGGGGGCGGGGGAGATTGGCAGAGTGTCCCCTGTGGCAGCTTTGTCTTAAAGAAACAAATATAGAAATGACTTTTAATGCCAGGAGCAGGGATCCAATGTAATGAACCATATCTTTTCGTCACATGTGGAGGGATAAGGCACAATCACCACAAAAAGGAATACAATTCTGTGAACTGTTCTCTGTACCATCTCAGTTCTTTCTCCATTCATTATGAGTCCTTGTTAGCAGGACTCCATGGACCAGAACAATCCGTGTCCTCAAACTGCTTCCTCCTACTTTGATCCTGTCAATAAATATGACTGTGAATGATCACTTAATGGAGATCCTTGTTCAGTTCAGAAAATGTCATCTAAGTCTGTTTGCTCTAGAGGCCTGATTATTTTCTTAGATCTTGTTTCATCCTGCCTCAAGCACTACTTTTTATCTGCTTTGCAATGAATTTGATTCCCAGCTCAGCGAGCTTCTACAACACCTGAGGATAGCTTTTGGTGTTTTTCATCATAGAGACGCGCTCCCTGGACTGTATTATTATTCAGATCCTCAAGAAGGGCTGTCCTGCTGGTCTCAAGCCTTTTATTGCTTGAAATTATTTTCTAAAGTCAACAAAGTGAGAAGCATGGCGCTGAAAGATTTTACAGAAAATCTGTAATAATTACCTAAGTGGATACTGGCATTGCATCCTCAGAGCATCCTGAATAGGAAATCTAAAAGACCATTTATATAACCAAAGTATTCCATGTAAAGCTTGCATGGCCTAACAAAGTAATAGATTTGCAGTGCATGCACCTCATCTTATACAACTTGGGAAATAAGAATAAATCATGATAATGCCAGATACTATACAAGCCAGATACTATTCAAAGAATTACTCATTAATACTATCAACAGAAATTTACCCTCAAGAATGAAATTGCCAGTGAATTGTAACAGTTTTAGTTGACAGTAAAGCTGTGTAAAAAGGATTTTTTTTTTGTCCTGGCAGTTGAAATGTGCACAACACCATATTTATAATAATGGCTAATTGCTTATTAATTAAAGAATGTGACACTAAGTGTCCAAAAGAGTTTACTGTGTACTGTTTTGCTGGAAATTGAGTGCAGCACTAGAGACAAGATGATTAGCTCAATCCTGTGCATGTATCTATCTGTCCATCTGTATGTGTTACTTAAATATTTTTGTAACCTGTGTATATGTAGTAGACTTGGTTTTAGAAAATTGCCAGCCATGATTTCTTTTGATAGACTGATTCAGTGATGTCTATGGTCATAATCTGCCCCAGACTTATGAAAGTTTACACTATTTGTTCTTAAATTATTACCTTGGTGAAGTTTTTAGTGACAGTAATTGTGGTCTCTCTTTAGTCCTGGAGGTTTCTTTAAGTCACTATTTTCACTGATTTTAATTCTGGATTTGGAAAGGCCATGTAGTGGGGGAATAAAACAGAAAATCTTAGGCCGTCTCCTAAGGGATATGTATTATCATTATTGACCTGTGCTAGAAGAAGTAGCAGCTGGAGGTGAAGTTGCACACAGTGTTCCCTGGCATGCTTTTACTTCAATTACAAAGACACCTCTCCAGTTACCAGTGTTAGTACCTAGCAGAGCTTTGACTTTCATGTTTCTTTTTCAATACAGGTCAAACAATCAATACAGAAATACTGTTCTTCCTCAAACACTTCAGCACTGTAGGGCACCACTGTCACCACAATCATATCCTCTTTAATTTTCAAATCAGCTTTGGATTTGTTCCAGCATCCCCTTTAGTAAATTGATTTCTAAGGGTAAGTGGCTTATATTGTCTACGTTTCCTGAGAAACTCTCTTGCTCTGGAAACTTTAAAAAATTTTGAGAACAAAGAAAAACTCCTCTGAATCCTTGCTGAAGTAGAGCATCATCTAAGATTTATTATTTTGGTTATATTAAATTTTTCTTGATGGAATATTCTTACACATATACACATATCCCTCCTTTCTTTCTAATTAAGTGTACTTTACAACTTCCTTCCTTGCAGGATCTTATTAAAACTTGCAAAAACTGTTTTAATTCTCATAGTACTTTTTCTATCTGCTTATTTTCATGAGCATCACTTACATCATCAACAGCCTTTCATTTCTGTACTTGGCTAGCTACACTTTGATCCCTTAGTATATTTTTTTGAGTCTGCTTTCTCTGATGTTCTTTGTCTCTTCTGTATGAAAGATAACCCCTTTAGAGCACCATTTTTCCTGTAATTTACTATTCTAACATACATCTCCTGTTTTCTATCAGTTGTGATTTTCTTTTGTAGTTGCCATCCTCCTTTAAAAATTCAGCCTCACTCCTAACCTTAACCTACTTTTTCATTGTAAAACTAAAATTTTACAAGTGGAAATATATATAGAGGATGACTGGTCTTCTTATTTGAATTAATATCAAATAATAGATACTAGTATTCTCTTCATATTTAATACCCAGCACTTTGAATATTTTCAGAGTATTGCAGAAAGACTTCACCAAGTGAATCCATTACATAATTCCTTAGAGTATGGCCCATTCATTAATTAATCATCCTGGTCACTTGGTGCTATAAGTACTAAAAGTTAAGGCAACTTGCCCAAGGTACAAAGCAGTACATCAGTAGCACAACTAGAAGAAAACAAAACAAAACAAAACAAAAAAACCAACAGTAGTTTCTGGATGTGGGCCCAAAACCTAAATTCAGTATGAACTTCTTCACTGAATAGTAATAAATACTAAGAATCATAATATTAAATGTTTTCAGGTTTTCATGGATTCATGTTTAGCTAGCAGGAACTGGAGTTGAAAGTCTATCTCAGCTGCAAATGATTCTCCTTTATCTTAGGATCCCTCTTTTATTAGGAATGAATGCCTGCAACAAACAAAAAAGACGGCTATTAACGCTATATTAATAATAACTAATGTTATATTAATTAACTTCATAAAATTGTCTAATTATATTTGAAAAAATGAATGTCAGGAGGAGAAATTATAAAAGCACAGAAAATTTATGGTGGTCCAAGTTGAAGTGCTTCCAGCCAATATCAAGCTGTCCCCCACCAAAAATAACTTGATCAGAATGTGTGGTAGGGATTTTTCTTGGCAACATTGTTGAGCTTCTTCCTTTCCAGAGTGATGCAGGCATTTGGACTCATATTAGAACAGAAGTTTTGTCTTTCAGCAAGATCTAGGAACAAATATTTGAGACCGATGACCACCTTGCTTCGCTCTCTGCCCAAAAAATCCTTGATGATATAGCAGCAGGGGGAAAACCACCTACTCCACTCTGAGAAATGTTACTCTAAAATATTTCACCAAATTTTTCAGTGGTATTTTTCAGAGATACGATAAGGACAAGGGGCACCATGGTTTCCTTTCCTGTAGTCCAGTCCAGTCTGATGCTATTCATAAGTCATTCTTTGAATGACTGTCAATTTTAAATTCTTTTTGGGCTAAAATCTTGACATTTACTGAATTCATTCTTTATGAGATGCTGACAAAACATCTCTCAATTTAATTCTGACTTTTCCATTACATGTTCCTAAAAGGTCACCAGCCATTTTACTAGCTGCAATCATTGTTAAATCTTTGTACTATGGGGTAACACTTAACAAGGGGGACGTTTTAAAAGACAAGAATAAGGACACACCATCAAAAAAATCCTAAATTATATACATTTTTGGCAGTACATTTCCTACATATCTCCTTTATAGAAATTAAGTAATTTAGAGTTAAAAGTATCAAATTTTAAGACTCAAAAATGTGTTTTCTACTAATCCTTCCAGATACTCAAATTTAAATAAAAATTATCCATCCCACCAGATGATGCAGGGATTCTTCTCTGCATGGCTGGGTATTAGGCTATCAAATGTATGATTGTGTCCTGCATGTGTTATTTCTATAATCTTTTAATTAAATATGAAAAATTATTGTAACAACTATGATACCAAATTAAAATCATTGAGAGATGGTGAATATTTAATTATGATGTAATTTCTTTTTCCCAGACAACTTTATCACTATGAGGACAAATACTGAAAAAGAGTCCTGGCCACTGGGCCTCATCAAGGCTAAGTAAAAATGCAGAAATATTAATTCTGATAATCACTGTAAGAACAGTTCTTTAATACATTAATTTTACAGAATCAAAGGATCACAGAACATTTGATACTGGAAGGCACTTTTGGAGATCATCTAGTTCAGCTTCTCTCGTCAAGGCATGCAGAGCTGGAGTGTATTGCTCAGGGTCATTCCTGTCAGGTTTTAAATAGCTGCAAGGCTGGAGATTTCACAATGTCCCCGAAAAACCAGGTTCAATTTTTCAACCATATTCAAAGTAAAACATGGAATCACAGAATAGTTTGGGTTGGAAGGGACCTTAACAATCATCTGTTCCAATCCTCCAGCCAAGGACATGCACCTTCCACCAGAACAGGTTGCTTAAAGCCCTATCCAATCTGGCCTTAAACACTTAGAGGGGTGGGACAACTTCTCTGGGCATCCTGTTGTACAACCTTACCACCCTTACAGGAAGAATTTCTTCCAAATAGCTAATCTAAATCTACCCTCTGTCCCCATCTCAGTATTGAAAAGAGAACTGCCTGGGACCCCAGCCTCCATGCCTTTCACCCTCACCCCCACAGTCATGCATTCACACTTGAGATTTGCTCCACATCTCCCCTACAGCATCATGGGGTCTGTCAGGAAAAACAGCAAGGGATGACAGGCTGGAGAAGATTTGGCAGTTTCTCTGTAGCATTCCACATCCAAGCACCTGGCAAGCAGGAAGACATCCTGGGCAGCAAGCCAGGTGGGCAGGCAGTACCCTCTGTCCCCCTCCAACAGCAGTCTCCCACTGCTGTCACTCAGCCCTTCCTCCTTCTGCTGAGGTAGGGCTCAGGCTCAGCCTGCTTGAGTGCTTCACTGGACATGGCTCCCAACCTCTCACCTGCTACCAGGGTGCAGACCCTGCTCTGTAGCTGAACATCTTCAAAATGAACATTTCATAATCATCCTCTTAATGAGAAGAACGAGATAGACTATGTGCGACATTAAATCCAGTAGGGAGAAAAAAACAAAAACAAACAAAAAACCTAACTAAATAAAAAAATCTTATTGAATGTAAGTAAAAGGAATATAATAATGACATGCTGGCTTGTATACACATAGATATTTCCTGGCATAGATACACTGTACTAATTATTCTGCCATAGTTCTATCAGTCTTAGCTCCCATGCGGACATTCTGTGTGCCAAAGCTGTTATTTTGTCCCAGAATAATTATACTAAAATAATTATTCCAAATAAAATTACTATTATTTTGAAACAGAATGTCCATACTGATCTTAAAAAATACCATTATAGCAGCAAAGATTATAGATATGCCAGGAAATATCTATTTGAGGGCCAGGCCTCCAGTGGCAGACAATTTTCTGAGTTGCAGCAATTTAAGGTGGTCTTTTCTTTCAGTTTTTGGTTTTTGTTGTTTGGTTGGTTTATTTGGTTGGTTTTTTGTTTCCTTGTTTGTTTTTAAGGTTTTGGGTTTGTATTTTTATTGTTTGGTTGATTGGTGGTTCTGTTGGGTTCTTTAGTTGTTGTTTGCTGGCATTTTTGATTGTTTCTGGGGTTTTTTTTTAATAAAAAGGTTATTCTATAGTTTATGAAAATGACACCCTAGTGTCATCTGGGATAATTTTCTATGATTTTCTGTGTCCTGAACTCTGTTAATTTGGAATTAATTTCCCATGTTCTTTGGAGTGGTTATGAAATGTATTATCTGCAGAATCATGCAAAATTTCAGAGCTCAACAAACAATAAATGACCACGATTAATGCAGCTTATTCTGTGACAGATTTTGGGATCACAGCCCGTGAGAGATGTCATGGCTAGTGCTCTGAAAGGGTTTTCCTCCATGTTACATTCCTTCTTCTATTGTCCTCTATTGTCTCCTTCTTCTATTGTCCTCCTGACTATGGTTTCCTCTCTTTCAGCCAATTTCAGTGTGACTGGTGAATTGTCTCAACAGGGACAGACAAGACTCCTGCTTCTTCATGCAAAATAGCCAAATCTTTATTCACATAGCCCATATTTATACGATTATCAGAAGGCACCATTTTACCTCTAATGGTCAGCAGTTCATTGAAACTCAGTTCATTGGTTGGTAATGGCCAGTGTACCTGTCCATCAAACTTTTCTCTTTCTAAATTTGCTTCCATTCTTTCTTCATGGATTCTCATGGGATAGACTTCTTATTTTCACTGGTGCAAACTGTCTTCTCATGAAGATCGATTGCTACACAAACTGATTTTTATTCTTATGATTATTTTCTCATGGGAACTTAATAGGCTAGCTTAGCTAGGATAGCAAGGCTTGAACCATGTTTTACAAGGCTTTCTATTGAAAGGTTTTACCTATATGTAACAGTAAATATTTTTTCTTGTGTTGTGAACTATAAGTAAACAGCCACTTTGAAGTTCTAGGCTTCTTAAAAGGAGTGACCTAAGAGAGAAGGGCAACAACCTCACAATATGATTACAGATGCTTTTTTTTGTTCTGAAACAAAGTTAAAAATGCTTTAACTTGAGAGCCTCAGAAAAGCATTTTACTGGTGTTATTTGGCAGTTCATTTGATAAAATACCAACTGGCATACTTTTAGTACCTACATGGATATATGTCATTGAAATGTGCATGGCTTTTCTTGTCACATCAACTGAAAGAGGACATTGTCTCCCACAAATACCTTATAAAGGCAACCTTTTTGAATATTCTAGAGTTCTTTGATACCTTCAGCTTTTCTTGATGCAGACACATTTGAAACTTGTTTAAGGGCAATAAGCACAGCCACCTTTGTTCTTTCAAGTTTACCTCTAAGTTTAACAGAGTGTATTTTTCTTGTTGATAGGTGGAAGTACTCTATTCTGGGGATTAAATATGGAACACACTCTCTGGTTTTTACAAGTTCTTTGCTGATATAAGCATTTAGTAGCAGAGCTAACAGCTTGATTCTTCAGAATAAAAAATTCACGCAAACTTGCTCTTTGCAGGGGGGTATCTGTCACTCAATGCAGTGAGAGCAGCAACAGCTTATTCTGATCTCATCATCAGCAATGAAACCAGTAACCCAGTTCTGCAAATTAGCACACTGAAAAAAGCAGTCTGAGGAGCCAAGTGGCAGAATGACTTCCTTGAGTTTTATAGAGAGCATGTTGAGCTTCCTAATATTGATGCAGTGCAGCCTTTATATATTATAACAGACATCCCAGGAAAAAGACTATCTGATAGATCCAACTAAAATGTCTGATTGAGTGATGAAAGAGGACAAATGTCTGATATGTCCGATAATCCCACAGAGCAAAAATCAAGCAAACAGGAGATATATATTTTAAAATGCAGCAAATTGTATGTGTAATTTTAAAAGCTCTTTGGATTAATATTAAAAGCATAAGGCATAAAACATTTTAAAATAGCCAAATGTATTAAAATATATATTTTGGAAATTGCCAAGATATGTAATTGTTATTTTAACAAAAGACAGTAAGCTGTGTTTTTTTATCTTTGTTGTTCATACCTATCCCAGATGAAACTAAGAAACAGTATTTGAGAATGAAAATTCTATAGAGGAATTCTAAAGCCAATGTAAATTTCTGTGAAAATCACTATTTCATATAAAAATAATGTCTGTTGATTTGCATATGTTTTAAAAATACTTAATTCCCAAAAGACAGAGTTCTGATACACTGGATCCAAACTAAGAGGCATCCTACCCAGTTTTACTCATTGAAACGTCAGATTCCTAGTTTAATACATATTTAGGTTTCTTGTATAGCCAATGGAGAGAGACTGGATTTCCAAAGTACGTTTCTTTCTCTGTACTTTTCTAGCTGAACATGCCTGAGAGAGCCTAACCAACTGTTTAGGGCTGGGCATCTAACTGATAGATATCCAAGGCATGCTTGAGAAGCATCCTCAGCTAAAGCTTCTAAGATACTTACTTTTGGTTCTGAGAAGATCTAACACTTTTGTTGATCTCCTTCAAATATTATATGATTTTTCTGCAGACCAGTCGGCAGTGTCACACAGGCTTAGAGTTTTCATGGATAACATAAAGCTGCTCAATCTTTTGCTTACAAGCAGTAAGCAGTGGATTGTCTGTAAATATGTAGCACATATAAAGCAGAAGAGCAGAACTAACCACAACAGATTCTTACTGTCTCTTCTCCGTCCCCTTCTCAATTAACACCAGGGTCAAGCTCAACAGCTCAAACAAAAAGAGTTGTAATTTGTTCCTTTAAAGAGAGACAGTAACTTTAGAAAAAAGATATATTATTGATTTGCTTGAGTTTTCTTAAATAAATAGTTTGCAATTTGCAGGCTGCTGTCCTTCAGCATATATAAAGTATATTTTATTTGGACTAAGGCTTTCTGAAAACATCTCTACTCTCCAATTAGTTCTGGGGAAAATTTTAATCCATTTCATTTTTGTGGAATATGAAGATGCAAAAACTCCAGACAGGACATTACGAGAGACAGAGGGAAGGTATCCTGACTATGTTCAAGTTGTTGTTTACTTTCCATCTATGTTCTCTCTATGTTATTAACAATATAATATTTGGATATTGTTAAGATAAGAAAATCTACTCTTATCCAGAGCAATGCAGCAAACTAATTGAATTGAAACATTTTATTAAAACATTTTGAACAATTTAAAGATGATGATGATGTAATGATATTTTTGCTGCTTGAAAAAATTGGGTGTGAAAACATAAGATTCCTTTACAAATTCACTTATTTTTTGTTTAGATATGATGTTTAAAAAACTGGATTCTTGGTTTAGTATGAAAAGAAACACTGACTTCTTCAATAGATCCTGCAATCTGAAAATCCATGTTCCTGATTTGTCTGTTATTTTCTGTTATATATGACTGTCTAAATATTTTTTCACAAGGTTCGTCACTACTTTAGTGTCATTAAAATATCAGTTGCTAAATTCAGAACAATGACCTTAAGCTTTAAGTTCCGATTTTATTTCAGTTTTAAGTGTGCAGTCATGACCACTCATATTTAGTAACACAGTTGCCATTACTCTTACACATAATCCAATTCTGTAGTCAGCTTTATGAAAGGTTTTGTTGGACAGTCTCTTTTCCTAGGAACCTAAAATAAGTTCCTTTCCTTTTATCAGTCCTATAGTCTGTAATTTCAGTCCCCTTTTGCCCTCCTATAAAATTTGTCCAAATGCTCTGGAGTCTATGTATGCTTTCAAGCCACAAAAGAAGACAAAAAATTCCTTTCCTCATGACCTAGAAAATTATTGAGTTTTTCTTATTTTCAAAACACTTATTGTAAAAAAAAAAAAAAAAAAAAAAAGACAATGTTCCATCTGTTTTTTAGGGACATGCAGACATTGTCAAATCTCTTGTATTATATTACTCCTGTAAGACAGAGACCCCAGCATATATCTATACATTAGTGGAGTTGTTCCTATTGTTCTACATTTCCTGTTGTTGAACTCCATGATATTCCTGTCAGCCCACATCTCCAGCCTTGTTGAAGTCCCTCTGAATGTCAGAGCAACCCTCTCGTGATTGAGCCACTCCTCCCAGTTTTGGGTCATCAGGAAACTTGCTGGATACTAGACCCTGCACCATCATCCAACTCATCAATGAAGATTTTGAACAGGACTGAACCCAGTATTGATTCCTGGGGTATACTGCTGATTACTGGTCTTTACTAGCCTTTGTTCACTAATCATCAGTCTTTAGGCCCAGACATTCATCCAGTTCTCAGTCAATTTTACAGTCTACTCATCCAGACCATACTTCAGTGGCTTCTCTGTGAGGATGTTAATTTGTGTTCAGATGGAATTACATATGTAGCTTCAAACTCAACCAACTAGTTTATCATCTTCTACTTTCATAACCAAACAAGAGACTTTCTAGCCCAATGCTCGGTCACTCAGCTGAGCAATGACAAACTTGTAATTCCAATTCCTCTTCTGACGAGTGTTTGCATATTGACATTAAACAGATATTGGATAAAACATCTCAGAATGGTCTTAAATTTGCTAGGTAAAGCAAAGCAAATCTTATTCAAGTTCAGTGGACTATTCATGCTTCATCAAATTAATAATGTAATCCTATTTTTCACTTGAAGAAATTAAATCTTTTCCTAGAAACACATGACTGCTAGAGTAATTTGGTTCTGGCCCACATTGCATCAGGCAAAACTAACATGTAATCTGTTTAATATACAACCAAGTATTTTTAACTCCAGAACCCATCCATATGCATAATGAATCTTGCAATACAGCATTATAGTACATTTACGTTGAGAGAAATCACTTTTGAGATGCAATTTATAAGTGGAAATATTTGAGCAAGATGTAGCATCTGATACTTTTATAACAGCTTTATGAATAAAACTTTACTCATTGCAGTCCTTTTTCTACGTTTCCATAGATAAAAGTAGTATCACATAAGAAAATTTGTGTAAATGACAGGAAGGCACTGGTGAGCCCACCCCTTCAGTCCTGTATCTAGCTCAGGGCCCCTCACTTCAGGACATTGAGGTGCTGGAGAGTATCCAGGGAAGGAAAATGAAGTTGGAGAAGGGTCTAGAGAGTAAATATTGGTTTATGAGGCAAGGTTCTGGTCTGCAGGGGTGGTTTCCAGGACAAGCTGTGAGAAGCTTCTCCCATGTCTGGCAGAGCCAATGCCAGCCATGTCCATGATGGACCACTGCTGGCCAAGGCTGAGCCAACCAGAGATGATAGAGATGCCTCTGTGATGGCATATTTGAGAAGTCAGAACAGTTATTACTCAGAAGAAATTGCAATAGAGAAATGAGGATTCAAAATACGTGAAAGAAACAGCCCTGCAGACACCCAGCTCAGTGGAGAAGGAGGGGCAGGACATGCTCCAGGTTCTGGACCAGAGATTCCCCTGCAACCCTTGGTGCAGAGCATGCAGCCCATGGAGATTCACAGCAATGCAGAGTTTCACCTACCCTGGAGGACCCCTACACCAGAGCAGGTGGATGCCCAAAAAAAGGCTGTGAGTCCACAGGAAATCCATGCCAGAGCAGTTTCCAGGCAGGACATATGGACCCATAGAGAGAAGAGCCCATGCAAGAGCAGGTTTCCTGGTAGGATTGCAATCCCCTGGGCAGGACTCAGGCTGGAGTAGTTCATGGGCAACAGCAGACTGTGGGACAGACTTCCACAGGAGAAGTTTGGTGAGAACTGTCCGCTGTGGGAGGGATTCTACACTCAGTCTTTCCCACAGGAGAGTTTTCTTTCCCTGAGGAAGAAGCAGCAGCAAAAAAAAAAAAAAATGCAGTGAACTGATGGTAATCCCCACTCCCTGTCTTCCTGCAGTGATGTAGGAGAGGAGGTAAATAATTGAGAATAAATACTGGGAAGGTGGGAAAGGTGGAGAGAAGGTGTTTTTAAGATCTGTTTTTCTTCTCATCAACCTACTCTGATTTTGTTAATAGTGAATTAAATTCTAGTTTGTTTTGCCATTCACAGCAATTGGTGAGTGATCTCTCCGTGCCCTTATCTCAATCCATGACCCTTTTGTTATAATTTCTCCTGGCCAGTTGCAGAGGAGAGTGATAGAGAGACTTTGGTAACCATCTAACATCCAGTCTAGGCTGGACTTCAGGAAGAATTCCTTTAGTGAAAGAATAATTAAGCACTACGATGGGCTGTGCTGAGAAGTAGTAGATTCACCATCCCTGAAAGTGTTAAAAAAATGACTGGACTGACACTTACTTCTATAATTTAGTTGATATGGCGGTGTTCAGTCAAAGTCTAGGCTTGATGATCTAGGAGGTCTTTTCCAACCTTAATGAACCTGTGCCTCTGTGAAGACAGAAACCTATGAGTTGAATATTAGAATTTGGATCCACTTAGAACACTACAAAAGTAATTGGCTGAATATTAGAAAATAATAGGAAACTAGATTACATCACATGAATTCTGTATTTTCCAATGAAATTAAATGTTTATATCTCATCAGTTTCTGACTTTTCAGATATTTTCATTTCATATTCATTTTAATTTTACACTGTGGTTATAAGTTATTTAAAATTTAAAAAAACCCCACAAACAAAAGAAAAAAAAAAAACAACAAAACAAAACAAAAAAACCCAAACAAACAAAAAAAAACCCCAAAAACCAAACAAACAAACAAAAAAAAAACCCCAAAGAAACCACATTAACTAAGCCAGATTTCTGAACAGGACACATTGAAAACCAGGGAACAGGCCAAGAGGATTACTGTGGATTCTCAGAATAATGCTCTCCAAAGTACATAAAAAAATGGTCATGAACAAATGAAAGACACTTGATCCAGCTTCCTCTATTCTGTTGTTTTACTCCACACTGTGTAGTGTCCACATAGTTACTGCATCTTTGCAGACATCACAAACCAAAGGTAGTAACTTCTTCAGTTAGGCAGACCATTTCTACTGATGGGATTCTTTACACCAGGCTTCTCAGACATGAGAGATTCTAATGTCCCTTTTTTTTTCTGTAAGTTAAAACTGCTGAGCTACAAGAAAGAGGATGTAAGTGAAGAGAGAGGTCATATTAAGCTGTTAAATGAAAATGTGAAGATGAAAGAAATTGTTTTAAACTCATGTTTTAAATCTAAAATAATTTTTATAAAACAACAGATTTAGGATTATCTGGTAAACTAGATTGTGCAACACTTTATGAAGCAATTTGACTTCCGATGAGCGTACATGAATCAATCAACCTAGAGGCCTTTGAAATTCAAAGTTCTTCATATTTCTTTAATTTGGATATCAAAATAGATCTGGATAAGTATGCCATAAATTTTATATCAGTGACTATAGTATGACCAGCAAAAATTTCAATGTCAAAGCTTTATACATCTAAAATTAAACAAAGGAAATGTGATGAACTGACCAACAGTGCAAGTCCCTTAATTGAAAGAGATGGAACTAAAATCCATTTGCACTTAAATTGTTTTTAACAGTGATTCCTGTTTTGTTGAAGAAAAATATTATTTTAAATTCTCAGGCTGTTATTACACATCAATATCTCTAGAAAGACTCTTGGTGAATCACATCCCATGTTGCAAGCTTGGGCTGTAAGGACTTTAAGACAGTGTTGCTTTTTGCACTGTGCTTTTCTTGGGACAGAACAATATGTGTTTTTGTGCTTTCTGACAGCATTGTAAGTGATACATGGCAGGAAAAAATTAAATTGGTGGAGGGAGAAAAAAACAATTTTAACATTCATGGAAGACAAGACAAAGAATTTTCCTGCAATGAAAGAGCATGAATGAGCATGGGACCTACTCTTAAAAGCACTCTATGCTGAGCAAAATTTTTTACCACTTATTCTAGTTACTGATATTTGAGTCCTCCCTATCCAAAGGACTGCATGTAGCTCAAGCTCAATGTAGCTTACCATATGCCCATGATCTTCATCATGTTCAAGAGTAAAGCTTTCCTAATCAAGCAAAATCATACCATAGAGCAGATTTTTTGTCTTCTCAGGCCTCTCTTTGCAGTAACAATACTAAAAAGGCAGTCCTGTTGAGTACATGATTGAATAAATGCATGTGACTATTCAGCTTGCTGGAAGAAGTGGGGGCAAAATACAAAAATTGAAGGGGTTTTGAGCACTGGCTTTAATCTGTCAAGTTTGACATCTGCCTGCTACAAAGACTGCCAGGACAGGATATTCTGTACCACATGTACATGGGCACTCACTAGATAAAAGTACACAGGGAAATTAACTGTCAGTTAACGATTTAAAACAGGAGGTAGACATTCATATTCTCAGAATATTCTACAAAGCAGGGAGCACACATGTGTGAAGGAAGCTTACTTTTAAGGGTTTCTGCTACTAGTACTGCAAGAGAGATTTGTTAAACTTCTGAAAGCAGTAGCATTGGAAGACAGCCTCCACTTAAAAGCGTCATAAGGAGATGTGACATTCAGGACAGAAACTGAGATTTTTTTATCTTGACAAAGGTAGATGATTGAAAAAAACCACATTAATTTTCAGAAAAAATCCCTGGATTTCTGAACAAGTATCCTGCTGAGATCCAGTATAAAAACTTCTAATCAAAGGAAATAATTTGAATGTCTCAAAAAAGACTGGTCACATAAAGACCTGGTTTCTGAATTAGTTTTGCTGGTAGAAGCTGACATGACTGCACACTGAAAGTAAAGAAATATAGGAATCATAAGAGAGAACCTCCAGTCAAGAAAGAAGAGGTTTTACTATCTACTCAAAGGCAGCAAATTTTACTGCAATGCTTTGAATTGTTCCTGGAGTTTTCAAACACCTAGGCTATTTAGGTGTAGGAGTTTGTTTAGCCCTAATCCATGGCTAAAAGTAGTGTATTGTGAAGCTGTTACATATTTAATTATGTATATATAATTCATATATATAATTAATATATATAAAATAATATATGTATAATAATTAATTAGTTTGCTGTGCAATTCTTACAATAGAACTGAGGAAAAGGTTCATTTTATTGAACATCAGTCAAGCTCATAAAGAAGTGACTTTGGGAGAATAAATTGGTCATCTATACTTTCTCTAAAGTAAATTGTCAAAGACAGACACCTCTAGCATGCTATGCATTCTGCCTTAAATTAGTCTAAACTAAACATCTAAAGATGTTTGGATTAATCACCTTTTGACAGTATATCTTTCTTTATCTCATTCAGAGGGCATCTAGTTAATGTCACACAGCTATGAAATTTTTAGGAAAAATAAACTTTACTAGTGTCTATACACAGCTTCTTTTAACTGACTAATTAATAACAGTTAATAATTTTAACTGTTCTGATTTTTAGAGTTTTTAAACACATTATTAACCCAGAAGTGAAAACGATCTCTGTCATTCTGAAGGAGTAATCAAAGTTCTAATAAAAACCAAAAAGAATAGAAAGGTCACCAAAAAAACCCAAAACCAAAGCCAAAACCAAACCAAGCCAAACCAAGCCAATCCAACAAAAAACCCCAAACAATCCAAAATTGTACCTTGGAGCACTAGGAAGAACTGACTTACAACTCTGACAAAGAAGCTGAAAGAAAAAAAAATGCTCTACTTAAGCAACAAAAAAAAAAGTGTTAGTGATTTTGATTTGAAGTAATAAGACTGTGTGTCTATATTAATTTACATGTAATAATGTCCTCTTTCCACTATCAATAGCAAATGTTCAATTACACGGAAAAATGACACTTTTCTCCTTTATAATTGCTTAATGGTTTTGAAACAGGAAGAATACAGGAAAAGGAGCATTGGTTTATTTCCTATGATGACTCATTAAGTCATACAATTACAGTTGATTTTGTAGATTTTAAAATAAATTTGATTGTTTTGCAGCTGATCGGTTCAGAAAAGCCGTATTCATATATTGGAGGAAATAATTTGTCTGGACAAGTGTGTGGTGTTGTCTATTGAAATACATCTGTGGCAATCAGATATTATGTGTGATTTTTACCTTTCCTATGCTACTCTACATATTTACCTTTCCTATCTTACTCTACATTATTAGGATTTTTTTTCAATTGTATGCATATATCTCCACCCCAATCTATTTTGTCAGTCTCTTCACAGGTACAAAGACTTTAGATTTTCCAAATACTGCTATTCCTCTTAGAATGTGAATTCCTACCCATAAACACTGAGCTATTCATCAACAGGAACTTTTCAAAAACAGATATTTCAGTTAGAGGAATTCCCCTCTCTGACACCCTCTTTAACACTATCTTCAGACAGTGAAGCAGAAAATGACCTTAAACCTTTCCTCTTTTGAAGCTACACTCCCTTTGATATTGCACTGAAAGATAAGAGAAAGGGCTGGTACCTCCACAATATAAAATTGTGTGAGGTTGTGTGCAGGCAAATAGGATAGGAGGAAAAGGTGACTGGAAGACTGTGAATAGCATACAGAGCCTTTGCTGATGTGAGCTGCTGGTTAGTAGTCATGCTTACATGGATTCCAATCTAAAACCAAGCATGATCAGTGTGACCCCTGGCAGTCCAAGGACTTAAACTTAGTCAAATGACCCCTGACAGAGCTACAGTAAATACAGCTCTTTCTAAAATCTGACCACATCCCTCATTCCAACCCTTTCAGGCTGTTGGTGCTTCAGATCTAAACCTCACAGGAAGGGAGCAAGGAGAGGAAGAGATGCAAAAGAGTATGAAAGCCACCAATTAGCGAGGGAAATGGGTGATCTGATTAATATACTGGTTCATAAGCTTGGTTGATTTCTATTTCATAGAACAACAGAATCATAAAATTGGTTCAGTTGAAAGGGGCTTGAAAGATCACCCAACTTCTGTCCCCCTTTCACGGGCAGGGACACCTTTCAGTAGACCAGGTTGCTCAAAACCAAAATTAAAAAAAACCCAATCCATGAACTCTTTGCCAGACACACTAGCACCATTGAGAAAAAAATGTTGATGAGTACATCCTGCTAACCAAGTCTATAAATGAAGTTCTGGTACTCCCGATTCACTGACCAGTAAATCCAAAAGGGTAGCTGCCCAGGCTGGCTCCATGTCCACACAAGACACTAATCCTAGACTTGTGATCTCTGACACCTAACGCATGGATGACAGGGGCAAAACCAAACCCTTGTATCCTCCCACACATAAAAAAAGTACTCACATATTGGTCCCCAGCGGCTGGAGTTCAAACCATAATTGTAATCTCATCAGTCCTTGTCAGAATTAGATCTGTTCTCTTCCTGCTCCTTCTTCTATCCCTTTTTACACTCTGACAGTTCTGTTTCAGCTATTTTCCTGTCAGATACTCCTAAAATGCAACTCTCCAGTCCAAAACAATTCCAAGCATGGCCAATGAGTCTCATTATCAGCATTTTCTTGGTAAAATTTAACTTTTAATACTATGTTGGTTTCTACCTTGCCTCTATCTCAGCAGTAAGAGCTGTAAGACAGGAACCTCTATTAACTCCTGTCCTAAATCAGTCCCTCTGTCCAAAATTTACATCAATTTTAAACATTTTCTTGTATGGGTAATGAAACATTCACTCAGCAGAAAACTTCAAAATATTTAAAATTTTATTCACATTTTTCAGAAGACTAAGAATGTCAACTTATAGACACAAATGATCACAAATCTGTAATAAGGATTTACTGCAAAAGGAAGCATTTTTTCTGATGACAATAATTGCTTCACCCAAAAACCTATTCATATCAATACATAACACAATGGACAATGTACAGGGCGCAGCAATCCTGTTGACGTAATTTTCTATTAAGTGCTTCAAGTAACCTTTCCACAAGTAATTTGAGGAAACCCAGGAAACTTGCAAAAGCAGAACTGGTCCTAATAGAAAAAATACTCTGCTTAGTTTACAAATGAAATTAGTTTTATTTCTTCCCAACTGAATATGTTGCACTGCTAAGTTTGATCAACCATTTTATCTTGACAAAGATTGATTACCAATTAAATATTGCATAAGCTAATAAAATGATACCTGAAGTTTATCCAGATGGCTTTATTAAAAAAATAATGTTTGATATAAACAATACTTGGAAAGAGAATATTGCTCAAATATGTCAGAAGTTGCAGGAAGTTTTAATGCTATTTTGACAAAGCAGGAAATCTCAATAGATAGTATTGAAACTTAAGGTGACCTTGTAAATAGCTGATATAAAACATTTTATTAAACTGATGTTTCCTGGCATTCTACTTTTTCCACCATTTACTGTCAGCTTACATTCAGTGAAATGAAACTATATGAACAGCCATCCTTCAAATACTAACTTCCATTGTTTTTCCTGCCTCCCAGGGCATGAAATAGCTACCTACCACCTGCTGCTCACAGGCTGGTTTGTCAGGTTGCAAGTCAGAATTGATACACACTGATTTTTTAGTGCCTGAAACTGTACAATATCTGTGTAGTGCTTAGGACAGCTGCTGTTGCCCTGTGCTGATCTGCAAACATCCCTAGAACAAAATTAAATGAAAATAAATTCTAGACTAGAATATCTGTATTTGAATTTTACCCTATGTTATACAAGGACTTTGAATGAAAATTTTATATTTGGGGCAAGTAACAGAACAGCCAAGGCCAAATTCATTAAGCAACTGCAGCTGAAATTACTTTGGGTTCATTGATTCAAGGTTTTTCATGAAATTATTGTAGGTGACTGTTCAGACTTACAAACAAACACTTCTGTTTTCAGAAACTATGATAGGGACAAAAGACAAGAAATTATTCAAGAAACTTTCTCTTAGCTGACATCTTCCAGATGCACTCCATATATGCACACATTCCAGTGTATTTATTTATTTTTTTTTTACTTATTTATAACCATTTTAAAAATCGATAGTATTCATTTACTTAATTTTTTTGGAACACACAAGCTGGAATTAGGTACAAAATAAGGAAGATTGAACCTATGTGATCAATCAGAAAGCTTTCAATCTGTGGTTTTCTCATCACTTTTCACTTGATGGAAAGCAAAAAAATATCTTTGACATTGTTCTAGCTATCATAAAATATAATCAAAATCCTTTAAGCTCAGAATAAAATGTTCTAAATAGGTTAGGAAGCTTAGTTTACTCTATTTTTATGAAGTATCATGTCCTGAAACAGGTCATATTCCCAAAAGAATGAATTAAAAAAGGGTGTTTTTTCTTGCAGAAAAAAAAAAAAACAAGTTTAAAATTTAGTGGCAAACTAACCATAATATGTACTGTTATTTTTTTTAAATACTGAACAAAACCTTTTAAGTTCCACAAGGAAGGATTTAGCTAAAAATCAGAACATTTACAAAAACTGCAATTTTTTTTAAGATGCCCTACTTCTATTTTAAGAAATCTCTAATATTGATATGGCTAGGATTGTACATAAAAATATTTTTAATTACACATTTACCCCACTAGCAGTTACCAGTCCAGCAGCAGTGGCCTTCCCTAGAAGCTGGCACTCAGGCTGTTTGTGCCCTTCACGTTATTATTTGTGTTGGCTTATTTTGTTTTGTTTTTGCCATAAAAACTCTTTCTTTATTGGCATGAATTTCCAAAAACACTGTAAATATTGATTTCTCCAGGAGAAATCTCTGTTCCAGGAGAACAGAGAAATCTGATAAATCGCTCATATATGCAAATGTACACCAAAGATATTATGTACTGTAGTCAGGAAAACAGTAGGGAAGCTTGATGGCATACCTTCATCCCTTTCTCTCAAAGAAACAAAACAAACATCACCACAACCACAAGAAACTTCAAAACCAACCAACACCCAAAAACCCCGCAAAGAAAACAAAAATATATGAATGCCTGTGCTCTGTTGGCAGCACACATGTACATCAGCAAGCCCGAAGTATAACGGAAACCCAAGACTCTACACTCTTGAATGTCAACTTTTTTCAGAAGTTAAGTTTCATTCATGTGATTTAAAAGATGCACAAAGCAAGCAGAAAAGAGACAACTGTCTATAGTTTGATTAACAGCTAATGGAACAATTAAAATTAAGAACCATTTAGCCATAGAAGTTAGGTACTTCATTTATTAAGCAAAACTGGTTACAGAGCTGGTTACAGAACAGAAGTAATTGCAGCTAAATAGAATGAAACTTCACCTGATGTCCTTGTGTATACTCTGTCTGGCCACTGTTTATAAGATTCTTTAATGTTCGAAAAAGATTGTTTCTCCTTTATAGAAGGCTATACCTCAAAAGCAATGTTGAAATTTGCAACACACCCATGATATCTGTGGGAATGAGTGTTGTTCTATACAGTTTAAATAATAATTTTTTTATAAATTCATATGTTTGAAGTGAGAAATGAATTTGCATAAGACATAATAAACGGGTGTATTTTTCACTAAACCATTTTGTGACTTTATTGAGCAATATTTATTTCCTTTTCATACTCTCATTGTTTTTTAGTTTTCTATCACTGTTGGGATCTCTAATTGTGTTCCTGATGACACATGCCACACATCAAAAAAATTCATAAATATATTTAAAATTTATTATCATTTAGTTGATTTACCTATTGATCTAAAAACCCCAAAGCAAACAAGAAACATAAACCACAGCAAAAACCCCCAAACAAAACAAAACAAAACACAAGAAATGCCAATGATGCAACGCAAGAAACTATTTCTTCTCAAGCTGAAACTGGTTGAGAATATCCTCTATATAAAAGTAAAATGCATTTCTGTGGATGCACTGATGCTTCACCATCTGTCCAACATCTCAGATTTACTCTCCCAGATAACTTCATATTTCATCCTGCAGTCCCTAAAGAAGCATCACTTTAAACTGGGCCACATGGAAAAATGTTCTTCAATAAAATCTGAAGGTCTTACTTTTAGCTGCAAGGGCCTCTAATCTAAATGAATGATGTGCCTATACAGTAAGCTGCATTTATATTTATGGAAATAGGGAGGAGCAAATGTAAGTGAAAATGCTAGAACAAAAAATAAAGACCAAAGAAAAAAGAAGGAGAAAATAGACTGGAAAGAAAAGGACAGCTAGGAAAAGAGTTGTAAAGAGAAGGTAAAAAAAAAAAAACAACAACAACAACAACAACAACAAAAAAAAAAACCACCAAAAAACCACAAAAAAACCCAAACAAACAAAAAAGTAACTCCAGAATGATGGCAGTGAAAGACAGAGGGATTTGCAGAGAAAGCCAGAAGATGCTGGCAGCCATCTATCAGTCTGCTTTCATGAAACAGGTATTGGAAATTAACTCAGGAACCCTATGAATTACATTCAATCCATGCTCTGGGCTAAGCACTTGTCAATTTTAGCTACTACTGCAACCTATTACTTACAGACTACATGGCTGGCAAGCTAATGACACTAGAGAGAGTTAAAGAATAGCAACATAAAACTGTGTACAGCAATGCTTGTCACAGTCTGAGCATATCTTCCCACTGTCCGGTGGGAAAGCTAAAAGTCCAAGCTCTTGCTTCCTCAGTGAGCACTTGACCTCATATCACATTTTTTTCACATAGCAGGAAAGTACATACCTGAAGAATTAATCAATGATCTGCCTGTCCAGAGAAAGCTTTCACAAAGTTTTTCTAAGCATTGTGAAAAAGTGTTTTGACTAAACTTATCTTGAATGTTCTTCCCCTTCCTGGTAGGATAATCCATTCTGAAGCAGAGCTCTCAAAACTGACAATTTTTTGGAATATGCTAATAAAAAGGTAGGCAAATATGCTCTCTCTAGTTATGTGAATAAAATTTAGGTCTCTTATGTATACAATGTACTTTTTTGTTGAGGATCATGATGTTCCCCCTGCCTAATGCTTGATTGCTTAGAAGTCAAAACCACCTCCAAGGAAAGGTACATTTTATATCTACAAATGCATGCATTAATAGTGGTGCACTGAAATATTAAAAATGAACTTTATTAGAAATGTCCCCACACAATATACTGGAACTGATTTATTGTATTTTTTCAGCTGATAAGCTTGTCTAAGAGTGAACTATTTTAATAACCAAGCACTTTTAGAGTAAATGTCAGACACTGTGATCCTGTGACTAACAGCTGCTTCTGCTGTTGGTAGGGAGAGAAGGAGAGAGAGAAAGAAGTACAAGTACCAAAAAACAGAGTGAATGCCAAATTAGAGCAAATGTTTGTCAAGTAAAAAGGGCAGCTTTTTGTTTGATGAAAGAGACTTAATTAGAAAAGTCACAGAAAGAATCTGTCTTGAAATTACCAGATCCATTTTCTTCAGATAATCTAATGAACCACACTGAACTTTGTGAAGAATTGCTGAACCAATAATACAAGAGGAAAGAAAGAAACCCAGAAAATATGCTGCAAAATCCCTTGGAAATGAACTAACCAATTATTAATGTGATGATCCATCCCAGGAAAGGAATGCTATGACACATTGACTTACTATTTTTCCTTCAACTTGGGTGAGCAATGGACAAATAAATACTTACAGAAATAAATTACTTTTGTACATTGTTTCTCTTCTACACAGACTATAAGTTCAAAATTCAAATCACTTGTTGTTTATGCTAAGTCACCTACATGGTACATTATCTACTCAGTTTGCTGTCTAATGCTATCAAGGTGGCTTTTTTTTTCCCCTAACAGCAACCATAACAAGAACCTATTAAGGAACATAATATTTTGCATTAGACAAGGGCATCTTGACTGTATTAAAGAGTGCAGTAAACAAAATTATTTTAGCAATGACAAAGCAAATAACAAAAAAAAAAAGGCCAACCTAAAGAAAAAATATTTTGTAGAAACTCAATGTAACTCTAAAATTATCTCAAAAAAGAAGATTTTACTCTAAAAGATTTTGGAGAGTTTTATGCTTCATAGGTATTCTTTAAGTGCTTTTCTCCTCATTTTTAGCCTTTCACATTATACCCATGTTTGACACAATACTGCAGGACTGGAATTCAAGTCTACAGTATGTATATAATTGAATCATAAAGCACCTATACTCCTATGCCATCTATTAAGCAAAAATACTTTTTTCATGATAGGACAGAAAAACAAAAAGAAGATTCACTAAAAAGAAACAGGCAAGTAAAAAATATCAGCATAAGTTAGGATTTAAAGTTCCACAGAAAATACACGTTATGTGGATTTTCAAAACAGAAAAGACAAGCTTTTAAGAGGTACTTTTCCACATTTTCTTTCAGTTTATCTTTAAGGTTTTTGAATTGAGCCTTTGTGTATGAGGTTCTCAAAAGACACATTGAAATCTACAGAGATTTTCTATCTCTATATAGAATGTTCTCCTCAAAGGACAGAAAGGCATGGATAAAGATAGGACTTTAAAAGTTTTGGTGTACATAAAAATCAAATGCTTATCTTAGCAGAAGATGCTATATTTAACTAACAAAAAACATTAAGTGTATTTGGTGGAGAGCCTCCTGTTCTGGGAGAGTAACATTTGTTTTTATAATAAAGTATGTAACATTTTATAAAAAGATTCCTCTGGTTAAAATATGATAAAACTAATAAATTATTTGACTTTGCAAATATACACTTATTTTAAGTATGAGTTTATTTTTATAAAGGTTCAGAGGATTTTAGGGTTTTTAGTAGTACTTAAGAAAAAAATACAAACAAACTCCTCTTCTTCCTTATCAGTGCCCTTTAATCCCTGTCATCTGCAGTATCTGTGTATGTGTAATATATCGAAGACATAGTGATTTATCTTGGTTTAGGGGTTGGTATATATTCTTTGGATAGTCATTCCTACAGAATATACCACAGTAGGTGTTGATAGCAGTGATAGCAAAAATTTTTTAACAGTTAAAAGACATTCCTGATCCCTGAGGATGATGAAACTCAAATAAATTACATGGAAAATCTATGGTTCATATGCAAAAAAAAAAAAGTTGAACTGTGGTAACATTGTGCAAACTACTCCCACAACAACATAAAGTCTCAACAACAATATGTCAGGTTGATGGGTGCCAAGGCAGAAGTAAGATGAAGAAATAGCAATGTTAAAACCTAAAATATTTTCTTCAGCTTGAAGAAGGGATTTTTTTTAAATATATTTTTCTGTTAAGAATAATGATGCTGCTGTGTCATTGTTCAGCATTCAAAATGTTAGCAAAGATGATAGAATACCATTGCTGTTGACACTCCACTTGAACTGATTTTGCCTGCAAATGGAAAACTACATGCAAGTCACATCTGAATGTCAACTGTCTGAGATTTAGGCCTCTGTGGGAACACAAATGGGTACACTTCTAAAAGATATACTGATTTTTTTTTCTCCATTAGCATTGTTTAATGTTATTAATTACTGCTCTGTCAAGACCAGGATTCATAGGAATACACAACATTTTTCACATAAATATTTCTCAGAGCTGCTTGATCTTTACTACATACAAGACATCCAAACACTGGTAAAGGAAAAAAGGCAGTTTGGATAGGTTACATTGTTTTAAGACTGTGGGTTTTTTAGGCCACTACTCATTTAGTTTGTGTCTTCCAGTAAAGAAACATGAGAAGACTTGGTAGTCTACTGTGTTTATTCAGAGACTGTTTAGCCTGTTGGCTGCAGAGAATAGCAGTATCCCAAATATACACAGCTTTTCAGCTCTGATGGTAGAGAAAAAATTATTTATTTCTGCTCTGGTGATATGCAGGTACTTCCAATGCTGTTATCTCTTTTTAGTATGTAGATGCCTTAAAAAACCATTGCTGACCTACCAGGCTACAAAAGGAGGCAGGTCTCTAATGCAGTATTGCACTGCAGAAATAACAACATCCCAAACTTGCAGAAGATTTTACTTTCTGCAGGAAACTAAGAAATCCTTAAGCTTTCAAATCCTTTTTATGCTTTTGGTAAATAACAATCTTTGTCTGGATGAGATGGTAATCTGATTAAGCGTTATCTCTGGCGTCCTGTGTTGTAAGTCAAGACCATTTCTACATTCTTGTATGAATGATACCAGAAATGGATCATTACCCAGAGAGATGGTGTTTGGAGGGTGTGCTATCTGCAGGCAGACTGCAGCCTCTGATAATGAGTCTGGGGGGGGTCATTGCCATAGTGGGTAACTAACTAATGAGTTCCTGCAGAAACCCTCATCAGACCAGTTCTGGATATTATTCATATGCACGTTAATACAGTTTTAGATTCCACCTGAATTAAACAGTTCAAAACATTGAAATGGCTGGGAATCTTAATTACTCCATTGAAAGGGAATTCATGCATTGAAGTATTAATTAGTTTACCTTTTTCCTGCATTTCTATGTAATATCAATGTTTGCATGGAACTGTGTTGTGGTCTGCACTAAAAAGCTGAAATTTACTATGTCATGCTGTACCACTAAATACAGACACATATTTTACTTTTTCCTACATTTAAAAAAAAAGAAAAAAAAGATTCCATATGATAACTCCATGGAGCTTTTTTGTTGTTGTTGAGAAAGCCTCTTCAGGTCTTGTCTCTGCCTCAACCATCTTGGGTGTGTCCTACCTTTACATTTGAGTGAGACAGTGCTAAGGTACATTGCAACTTCCTTTGTAGCTGAGTTTCGGTGAGGGGAGAAGCTGGCTGGACAGACTTGACAGACTACACCCACATTATTTCCTTCTCTCACCCACATTATTTCCTTCTCTGGCTAACTGAGAGATCATGTGTGCAGAACTAACCATTGCTTTACAGTCTATATACAGGTGTGCATGCCAGCTTTCACAGCAGATAAATCATATCACTATATTTATTGTCAAAAACAGTGAGTCAAGTGTAAATAATTGACTCATATTTACCCTGAAAACAACATAACAGTAACTTGGATCAAAACAGGAATCACAGCTGTAGAATTAGTCCAAGACCGCCCCTTTCAAAACTAGCTTTTAATGTATATTTACCCTTGTAGAACTAAACTGAAGTTTTGACATATTTTCAGTGTCAGAAGAGATGTTTGCTATTTATATATAATTTTCAAGCTATTATTTTCTTGAAGAATGTGGAAAATATATTTTGTTTACTATACACATATCTATTTATGATTTAAATCAAGTAAATTATTAGCCTTATTACTTGATCAGCAATTTTTATTTCACATACTTCTTACTATTGTAAGTTTCTTTCATTTGGCTTGTACTGAAAATATTTGTGCTGACCACCAAGCTACCTCTGATAAGTCACAACTAGTTTAAGGAATATTTTATCTTTTCTATTGTTTACAGTTCTACTTGGGTCGACTTACTTAAACCAATATGTCACTTTCTTTTCATTTTTCATGCATGGCCACAGCATACAATGAGCTAGAAATAGTTCTTTATGCCTCTGTGAAATATATCTATAATTTTCCTTTTACTTTTGTAAAATGGAAGTCAAGCTGGAAGAATATAATGTGTGATAAATTGGTATATTTTTCATTACTAAGGAATGTGAACTATTTTCTCTACTGTATATTTGTCTGCTTTTGGCTTTAAACTTTTGCACTTCAATCAAAGTGCAATTTTGAACAAAACTGGTTTTTAACTTTTATGGGAGGCTCAGCTAGATTTCTTTTTTCATTGTAACTAACTTGCAAGAGAAAAGTTACCAGCAGAGAAAACCTTATTATCAGACATGGATCAAAATATATATCAAAAATAACCAAAGGTACACATATATGTATATATGTAGCCAGGAAGTGATTATGCTGTGTGTCACAAAAGCAGTGATTGCCAGTAATTCTTAGAGACTTGCTGCCTTTGTATTGTATTCCTTCCCCTTAAACTTTTGCTCTTCCTGCTGCCACCACTGAGATAACAGTAGGAGCACCAGCAGAGACAAAACACAGACTGGCTGCTGTTGTCATTGCTTGACTCAGGGCATCTAGCCACCACAGAAAATATGTCAGTAACTTTTCTAAATAGAAATTTTAAAAGTACCTGGAAAAAACCCATATTCATTCACTTATTTCTTGATTTGATGAAGTTAATGAATTTGACTAATCCTGAAATATTATTGGACTCCCACCATGCTCTACAGTTCATTTATATACTACAAATAGCTGCTATTTGTCATGCTATTGTGATGCCGGGAGCTACCTTTTATCTTTTCCACTTATTGTCCTTTTTTCGTACTTCAATCATATTTCCCATGTTGAATAGGCTAATATTTGTAAATGGATGGCTATTCTAATGACTGTGCACAAAATTTTTTATATATGGCACACTGTCTCTCTCCATAAATTCTCAGTACAAGCTTCCAAAGCTAACCTCACAGTATTTGACAATTTAGGGGAAAAGAGCTGGTTATTGTCATTTTCCTGATTTAAGAGAGATTATTTTTCCTTTCTCTCTACAACGACAACACTGTAAAATGACCTATTTATCTTTTATTGTCCAGCTCCTAGGAGACAGAAGGTATAGGCAGAGAGTGGAACATGCATGTCCAACTTACGAATTTTTTCACCATGTTTCCTGTGGAAAAACAAAAAAATTCATGCAGCTGGGATCTGCATCTACCCCATTGTTTGCCACTTCTCATACACACTGGAATTAAGGCTGGTTTCCTCCAGAGATGAATTCACAAGTCTTCAATAAATGAAATTAGACACTGAAACTGAATTCTAAGAAACCAAATATCATCCATTGCTACAAACAATGGCTGAGGGGAAGGAAGAACAAATTAAACTGTGAATTTCTCAAAGTTCATCTGACACAGTTCTTACCCTTCCTATAGCAGTTCTGATTTATGGCATAGATACAATTTAAGGCAGAAGTTACAATAAACTGACCAAATTAAAAAAAAAAAAAAGAGCCCCAGACAGTAATTTGTAAGAAGAAGATAATAGAATAAGATAGTAGTTTGCTCTTGTCAGACAAAGTCTATTATATTCCCGTTCTTTGGGTGAAGAAAACAAGAAAAAATAAAATAAAATTAATCACTTCCTACCCTCTGAAGTTTTTGGAAAACCAAGCTTTAAACAGAAATAAAAAGCAACTGCCAACAAAATGCATACAGATAACTTTTTCTTTCTTATTTATTTTAAAGCATTACAGATGCATTCTGAAGACAAGTCATCAGTCAACAGTGACAGTCAACAGGAAAATATATAAGAATAAATTGGGCTTTAATTTTTCTTGACTAAGTATAGACATCTATCATAACTAATGCACTTCTAATAGCACAGCATTTTTTCCATGAAGTAATCTCATCTATTTTGTTATGTGTCTTAAACCTAATTAGAAAGCAACAGTCCTAGCAGTTATAAGAGGAAAGGCAATATTTCTTTTGACCAATGTAGGTGAAATTTACCGCAATTAAAGTTATGGCAAAGTTTATGCAAGAACAGAGAGATCATATCTTTGCTAAATAGGCTGTGAAGTCCTCCTACTTTTGGTGCTTAATTATTGGTGTCATGCTTGTAATAACGGCATCTGTGCACACTCAACACTCTAATGGGCAGCTCCTACAGGACTAATGAATTTTAATTGATGGTGTTTAGCGTGGCTTTTGGTTTGTGGCTCTTGTAGAGGAGGCTATGCCCTTCTGCTCTTCTGTCCCCAAGTGAGCTGCATCTCTGTTGGGGAGCTCATAGGTACAGATGGTCAACAAAAGGTGAAGAATGCCAGAACTCTCTGGGCATCAGTTGCTTTTCAGTAAAGATAAAGCTTGAATTGCTAATCAGCTTCTTTTTTTCCACCCAAGCTGTTTATGCTGTGGGCTTAGTGTTAATCTCTTTTACTTAGATGACACATTCCTTTTTGATTCAAAAAATGCTTCCTAGTTTGGCAAATCAGAAGGGACCTACTTCCCAGCCTTCCCATAGGTAGCTTTAAATGCAGCATCCTTTGTTTGAGGAAAAACAAAAAGACCACATGGCTGCACTTAATAATTTTACCCATCTCCTGAGTTTTTGCAAGAGACTCAAATACATCTTCCTAAAACTGCAGTTTCCTTTCCAAATGTTAGTCTTTCTGTATGTATATTTTTTTCAGATCAAATATTCAGCCTTCACACTAATACTTCCTTCATTTGTGGTTACAAAAAGATGTAATAGAAGGCAAAACTTATTTTGTAGAACTATCATTATTTTTTGCTTTGTATAAAAGATTTCTAAATCGGGAGGGGAAGTAATTTGGAAAAAAAATTAGTGGCATGAATTTATTATTCAAAATTTCCTCCTTCAGGAAGAACAAACCTTTAAATTTGCAAAACATCAGAGGCTACAGAGAGATATGCTCTAATAAAAATCTGATTTATATAGAAATTGGAAATTGTCCACCTCACAGTCGGCTAATTAACAAAGCTGTTATTAGTTTTTAGAAAATTGCTTGCCTGTTTCCTTTGGCCTATTCACCTAAAATGAAAAATGAAAAAGTAGAAATGTGCTGCTTGTGAGTAATAGCTCTGAAAGGCTACTGCCTTCTGCTAAAAAAGTCATAACAAAACAAAAAACAAAATCCACAATTTCCCTTCATTTAATCATATGCTTATACTTTAAAAAAAAACAAAGAAATAAGGATGATTTTTCTGGAAAAATGTATTAACTATATTAACTACATACCATTATGAATTATTACTTCAAATAGCCATTACTTAGTATTTTTCAGATGAGAAGGACTGAAAGAGTTTAATGTAGCATTTGCTTGTCTGAATACTGAAATTAACAATATTTGTATTGGTTTCCAAAAGTCATCTGTTTTATTCTTGCCAAAACAGCTGTTCATACCAATTCTGATGTACACGAAGTCATAATGCCAAACACAGGCATTCAGCTCTTTAAGAAGCCATGCCTTTTAACATGTGGCTCTATTTTCTAGAAGTAAGGTCCATGTCCATCAGACTTTAACTATGCATGCCATTGTTCACTGTGACTCCTAAAAATAATGACATAATAAACTGTTCCAGAGGAGTTGACAAAAAGAAATTAATAAAATTAATCACTAAAAAGTGCTGCTTTTTCTTTGTATTCCAAGCTCGGCAGTTAAATATGAAAGGATTTCTGTGAAACTGTCATTATTTGATAACAAAAACATATCAACTAAAGGTAATATACTTTTATACAAAAGATGTTCAGAATTTTACATCTATTGGCTTCAACTTGCAAGTAAAGCCTTCAAAGCAGCCTTTAAGAAAGATAATTCTATCACCTATATTTGTGAGGAACAGATCTTAATAATTCAGTCAGAATTTGGAGGGCAACAAGAACTAAAGAAAAAACTTTAAAGAAGTTACTCTTCCATACTGTTTGTGCATATGTATGTGTTAATATTTTCTGGCTCTACTGGCCTGTTTTATGGGTGAAACACAGCTATAAAAATAATTTAACTGCCAGGCAAAAAATGGTTTATACCTGTTTTGAACCAACTTTTTTTAATAAAGGCCATATCTCCAGGTCACATGAATGAGGACAAAGAATATGATGCCTACTTAAATTCTAGAAATAATATTCCCAGAAGAAATTGGCATGTAACAGAAAGTTAAAGGATTGTTTCTGAGTACTCACAAGATGAAAGTCTCCTAAAACATTATTGGAATATATACTTTTATTCAAACCTTAACATTATGTGCTTGCTTTGAACAATGAACATCATCAAACTTGCAGTGCTTGGAGTAAGCCACTCACTACAGTCTGAGATTTCTAATTCAGGAATTATCTGTGCAGAATTTCATATGAGACACTGGATCCATTAAAAATGCTTTCTGCAACCCAGCTTTAATATCTTCTGTGCCCAAGAGGGTTAGTAACAATATGTGAGGATCACAGCTGGGGTGATCAGACCTTTCTGTTACCAAACAAACTGTAGTTATTGCATTTGCAGAAATGGCACTCCATTTATCAAGTGAGTTAGAATGCCAATAAGTGGGCAGGTGAAAAAAGTACAAAGATGAGGTCAATGAATGATGTAGAAAAAAACAGTGAATCCAGCAAAATAATCCCCAATGCAGCCGAATACTAAAGAGTAGGGTACATGGCAGGTTTAATGGCAGTACCAAGTAAATCATCCCTAGAGTGCCAAATATCTTAAAGAATTATGTATGTCACCTTCAGATAGGATTATACTGTGTTCCCTGATCATTGTGCAATAAATGAAAAAAAAAATCTGTGTTTTGTTGTCATTATTTTACATTGAAGATGTTAAAAATATTTCTACAGCAGATGGAAAACAATACACCAGATCACGCTCAGATCACTATATATTGTTGTTACATACATATAAGCATACACATACAGAGACACAGAGAAGTATATAAACCACAAGTTATCTGAATAATTTTATAGACACCATGGAATTCTGGGAAGCCTATCAAGAGAGATCTCAGAAATTCTGTGCTCATCATGAACAAAATGCAGGCACAGAATGCAAATCTGCAGGGGGCATATTTTTCAAATATGAGCAGTTAGTCTGAAAAAAAAAAATCCAAGGCTTCACATTATAGTTAATTCAATATAACTCCTTGGCAATGAAGGAATAGCTATTCTCCCAACCCAGCTCTTTTCCTAATCCTATGACTCTACTCTTTTGCACCCTTATGGTTGCTTATCAGGTCTTCAAATGAGGCAAAATAAAGAACCAAACCAACAAACTATTTGCATTCCCTCTCCACCCCATTTATTTTGGGTGGTGTTGGAATAAATGACCTATTTTAAACTAATTTTAAAGTTCTGAGTCTATTAATGATATGGTCAGGCATCCAACACAAGGCAAGCAAGAAGAGTGCGGCTATGCCTGCCAGTGGGAGTTTTTGTTACGTTGTGACAGTTTAAAAGATAGCACTTAACTCTGAAATCTTCTGAACAGAAAGAATTTGACTTGAATTCACTGCAATTACTACTACCACCAGGTCCGTGTAACTGGATTGCCTAAAGTACCCATCACTAAGCAGATTATCTTTGATAGAATGATGAGTCATTAACGAAAATTAAGGGGAGAAAGACCATGTTGCAACACACATCGTTGGTATGAACTTCAATAAACAGAACACCAGTATAAAAATTGTGTACCATCCTTTTTCAAAGAAGATATCATATAGAAAGCTTCAGTTGTTATTATCATTGGTGGTAAGGAATTAATATTCAACCCTATTTCCTTACACATTTTTTCCTGTGCTTCAGTACAAAGCTGTCTGGATCTTGTCAAGTAGCAATTTGCAGGTGCCTCTAGATGTTCTGCCATTAGAAGGCAGCCGTTATTTAACCCTAGGAGATAACCAGGTGTTGTTCCACCTACCAAGGAAACAAATCAGTATCAAATCAGAGTGCCCTGGCAGCCATTCTAACAGTGACTAGTGCCTGCTATCAATGCCTCTTGCAAAGAGGGTTGCATGCTGTAAGTGGTTTCTTGGCAGATCACCATGCATGGCACAGTGCCAGGGGTTAACCCTGGCCTTGTTAGAAGCCTGGACCCATGGGTTCACCTGCCATCATGAGGTCAGAAATTTGAAAGACACTGCTATTATTTAAGGCAACAGTTCAATTTACTTTAAACATGAAAAACAAAAAGCATAATGAATTCCACAGTAATGGTAGCTTTGTGCACACTTATGTTGAACAAATATATTGATCACCCTTTGCAAAGATGTACTTTAATATGTTGTAAAACCTTGCTAATATCATGTAATAAATAAAATGGAAGAGGGTTAAATGCATGGCATTAGATCAGCATATTCTGAAGCAGAGATATGAAATAGCTCAGGGCACTTGTTCCTTAAAGAACATTAACTAGCTTCCATATGTTAGTCCAGTGATCAATAGACAGTTCTATCCCCCGACCTTTGTTCTAACTCTCAGTGACAGAATATTATCCTATCCATGTCCTATCCATTATCACTAAAAACTAGAGTAGTGTAAATTGGCATATCTTCATCACCTTCAAGGGAACCCTGTTAGGATGCTCTGAGGCAGACCTCTGTCAGACTATGCTGAATTTTCTTGGTAAGAAAAAGAAGTTTTAAGGTCACTAAGGAAAATTTGTGCAAAATAATTCCTCTGCAAGCTGGTAGAAATATTTTCTTTAAGTGGGATGAAATCAAAGTCAGATATATGTAGTTTTTTGGTCCATAGAATTTCACATTTCACATTTGCAGTTTCTTGCCTTTATTTGTTGTTTCTGTACATCCCACTCCTGATATTTGTCTTTCCTTTTCTCATGTCAACTGTTCATCGGCAAAAGTCCTTTCAAAGTCCTTTAACTCCCAAAAGCTCTAACAAGACATTCATTCTATGTGAAATACCATTTATGAAAAGTCACTGATAAAAAAGTAGCATGTTTTTGAGATTCTATCTTTTGCTTATGACATGAAATTTCCATCCTGTGACCTGTGAGGATCTTTTTTTACAGATTTTCACTGAATGCTATTGACTGAGGAGACTGAGGAGGAAATGGACCTTCTCCTGAAATTACAAGGTTTCTTGTGGAGTAAATATAGACTAATATGCGTTCTATAAAGACCTTCAGGAAGGAATTGTGTGATATGACCTGACAATCACTATAAGAATACAGAGTAAAGTATCCTTCCTGAGCATCCAGCAGGTGACAGAGTACCTGTTGATTCAACTTCTGCTTTGCTTAATCCATGAGTCACACAGAATGGACAGAGATTTGGTACTCTGGTACCTTTTACTCCCAGAAGCACCAGGATCACCTAATCACTGTGAGGCAGAAAAGGATGAGAAAATGCTTTTTATCACTCGTAATCTAGTAAGTAATCATTTCTGCACCATCCAGCTGGTAGGGAAAGAGTGGTGTCATCTCCATGCTGCTCACTGAAGGACACAGAACTGAGTTATTCTTCACCTGGGGCAGAGCTCAGGGACATGATATATGGTGTTCTGGCATCTCACAATAAATAAAAACATTTACTCAAGTTTTTCAGTGTGGCTTGATGTAGCGTCCATATGAAGCCAAAAGTCTGCACAGAGATGCTACGGCCTTGATATATTGACTTTGATGGAGTAAATCCAAAGCATATCAGTGTAACCAAGTGAAGCATCACATTTCCATTGTGCTGAGGCTGAAAATTGATGCCACTTCTAACATACCATTTTATTTTTTTAAGTATTTTTTTGAGTAGCTGAATCACTGCATTAATTCTGGAAACCTTCTGCAACAGGATGTTATTTATACGTCTAACAATCAGAACAATCAGTACAAACACCAAGCATAATAAACACAAATTTTCACAAACTGTTAAAGCAACTGTTTTTCATGGTCTGAGCACCAAAGAGCAATATTTAAATGAGCAATACTTACAAAGACAATGAGCAATACTTAAATGTAGATCTTTCTGGGGGAAAACAGCAGCTCCTTCCCCAGACCCCCACCCCCAAATCCACAGATGAAAGAAGATGGGGGATTATTTTTGGCAATAAAAGCTTTAAGAGGAAGAAGGTACAGGCAAAATATGATGAGATATGATTATTAGAAAGTCTGCAAAAATCTCACACTTGCACAATTACGAGGTGGCATTGCTGTGAAAGAAATTAAATCAATAAAGAGAAAAGGAAGAGAACAAGATTAAGCTGTATTTATTTCTGCCTCTGTTGACACCGGTGTTTTTGCACAGAAGCCTGGTCATTCCAAATGTTTATCTACATCATACCAAATCACACCTACTTAGATAAATAAATAAATAAATAAATAGACAAATAGTAGAGAAAAAGACTACAAATAAATAAATAAATAAATACCAAATAGGGATGCATTTAATCCATTTTTGCCAAGGCAACTCTATTTAGAAAGCTGTTTACCTTTCTGAAAAGCCTCATTAGGCACAAAAACAAAGAATGAAGTTGATTAATGTGCTCTAAGTGTGATGTTCAAATTGTAATTTTCATATACGTAAATGGATGCTTCTGCCGTATTTTGTTTGATAATTTACAGAGTTAGAACCGTCCAAACCACTAATCAGTTTCTTTTTATGAAGACAGCTGCAGAAGATCCTTTTAGAATGCTAATTTTCATTAGTGCCTTCGTTCACCAAGAACTAGGGCCTTCCTCACAGATAACCTCACCACTGTACACTGGGGAGACCTGGTTCACTTAAAATTCAGATTTTTGGGGATTTTTTTTAATTTATTTTGTTTTTCAGGAGGGTAATGTGAAAAGAAGAAAAAAGGGCAGCACAAAATCCTGAGTGGATAAACTTAAAAGATGAGTGGTTATAAATCAGGACCAAGGTAGTTTATATCTTCCTCTTTTATTTTTTTAATCAAAGTATTATTATCTACTGACTTGGCAGGAAAAAAAGTTGCACAAAGGTAGCGTTTCTATAAGTACTGTATGTATATTTTGTAGGATGTTGTCATTAATAGAGATAGGTTTTGACACTCCAAGTTTCTAGTAATTTTTTCTACAACTCCTTTAATGTGAAAAGTATTGTTACAAATCATATACACTGAGGCAAGAAGTATAAAAGAAAAAGTGATTAATACGTTGGGTTACTATGTATGAAAAATCATGTTTAAATCAGAAGTAGTTATGGCATGTTATGTTGTGTTTTACAGAATGACCTCAGTTTCTCTCAGCAGTGCTAAATCTGGCTCAGTGGCAGCATTAGTTTCTGTTAATTTGGAATTTGCATGCTCCAGCAACAGTATTAATTTTTTATACCAATGTAAATAGTAAGTAACCAATCAAATGGTCTAAATATATTAATGTTCTGTCTTTGTGCATAGGTATGAGAAGATTAGACTAATTCTGCTGCACAAAGAAAACAGCCTCATAGAAGCACTGAAAGTACATTGCAAGGAATGATTTTTCTTGAAATATTTCATGCAGAACCAGTACAAAATTTGAATACCCCCACAACTTTAATACTGAAAAGAGCAGCAATGAAACAATCTATCAGCTTTTATAAAAAAATCCCAGTACAAGGCTGTTGAATAAACTCTGACAGTTTCAGTAATCGGTCTGAGAACAGCCGACACAGGTTCAGGAGTCCCTGGAGTAACTCCACAATTATTAGAGATCTGAAGCTACATTTCAGAATGTGCTCTGTTGTCTTTCCCAGAAATAGGTGCTTATACCCATAAACTCCAATTTGAGAGTTCCATTTCCATTAAATTTTCCCCATACTTTCACTTAGTCTGCACTGTGCCTCCTCCTCCCATCTGCCCCTTGATTCTCCCAGCTGCACACAGATGCCTGCCCCACCCCCAGTCTAAGTGACTGAAATGGTGTGCAGGGTCAAGCGAGTAGATTTGGGATCCCTCTTGTGGAGAAAGGGCCACACTGATGAAACTACATAAGCAGGATGGGTTTTTCCAAAAGACAGAATGGTGTGCTGTGGTTAGGCACAGTGAATATCATTCCGCTGTAAGAAAAATCCTTGCATTTGTGAACTCTGTCATTCTGCCTGAATTCTATAATTCATTGGCTCAATGTGAAATGTTTTCCAGTGATGTCACAGGAGAATGAGCGAGTATGGAAGCTGTGCCTTAATGAGAGCTGGAGTGAGGGAAATGTTTACAGAGTGTTACTGAACTGAGATGTACTAAAGGATCTTGACAGAAGGCAAGAAAAAGATACCATAAAAATTAGTGGCCTGAGGAGTGCATCAAATGTAATTGACAAAATGAGGAAGGGTAACAGAAACACTTTGGTGCTTCTACTATCATTTGTACTGCTACAATGCAAAATAAGCACTCTGCTTATGCAAAACAGCTTATTTTAGACAAATAAACTTCCAAAGCAGTTATTTTTTAGTTGCACAAGAACATCAGTCTCCAGTTGAGATATGTGGAAACACGGCCTTCATATATGGTATATGTTATCTGTGATAAATCCAGCAGTCCAGGGTGAGTGAAAGAAGAGGAAATAGAAAATGCTCCTGGGTCATAAATGATTATCACAGTTAAGGAGCTGAGGGCTGGTAGCCACAGAGGTACTGGCGTCAGAGAGGCAGAGTGTAAGAAGAGAAATGAAGGAACACTGCTAGTGTTAAAGAAACTCAGCAATGGGGGAACTACAAAAAACTCAGCTGTAGATTTTTTGCCAATTTATTTGTATTTCAGTTACAACTGCTGATTGCTACTCTGTAATCCTGTTGCTGCTACTCCTGCCTACAGGGTCATGCCAGGCTATAAAAAAATAAATGAGCAGAAAGGAGAAGAGAAGGGAAAAAAACCCCAGCAAACAAAAACCCCAAGTAATTAGGCAATAAGAGATACTGACATTCATTAAGTGATACTGGCTTTAGTAGGACTTGGACAGCCATTTGGCACCCACAAAAATAATTTCTCATGTTGACAAGCCAAAACCAGCACCTGATACATGAGCTGTATCAATGTTCTTTATAACATCTGTAAAGGAGAGATTATCCATCCATTTCTTATATTTTACCTCAGAAAACCAATAGAAGTGTAAACATGAGCCATGAAGTGTCATACACAGGTGTCACTTCCTTAGAAGATTCAAAGTTAAGCCACCAGACACTTTTGGCAACATTCCAGGACTTCTGAGCCCCCCCCAAGGGTTGTCTCGGTAGCGCTGGACATCCGGAGTGATGTACTGAGTTCCCACAATGAAGAGTCTTAACAGGAGAAATATTTTAGCTGAATATTGTGAAAATCTAGGAGTTTCACTTGGAATGATATAACAATTAGATTATTCTACTAATTCATATCTGTTCTTAAGAAAAAAATGTGTTCATATGAACAAACAATCACCAAACAGCCACAACTACAGAAAACAAAGTGAAGTGTGCCAAAATGAAGATACGAACTATCATGAAGCAGAAAAACTTCTGTGTGCTGGCACATTGTATCTTTTTGTGGGGAACTGCCTTTCCTTTGAACCTGTCCCAAAAGCTTTGGCTGAAACAGGATTCAGTAAAACCAAAAAAGTTATGAGAAAATAATATTTTCACCTAATATTTCACTAAAAGAAATGTCATCTTTTCACTAAAAAGGCACATAGATGCTTGG
This sequence comes from Passer domesticus, assembly GCF_036417665.1. NCBI lineage: Eukaryota > Metazoa > Chordata > Aves > Passeriformes > Passeridae > Passer > Passer domesticus. The sequence goes on along the minus strand of NC_087475.1, from coordinate 58,004,264 downwards.
GAAAAGACGAAAGAAGGATTAGTTTGTAGCAACTCTTCCTTGGAGTGATAACTGAATCTAACAAAACTGACTTCAGCATTAATTGCCCCTGCTGATGTCAAGATTTTAATTATATTCTTTTCAAACTTATGTAGTGCCATATGGCTTCATTTTTGCCCTTGAGTGCTACTCATATAAAAGACAATCTAAGAGAAAATTTATTTCCATTAAGATTTTTGTAGTCACATAGCACATTTAGGTGACCACAGTAACTGCAGTACATTCTGATGCCCAAAATATAGAAGATCAGATGATAATGGACAATTTCAACAATTAACAACTCCTCTGGAATCATTCTACTTTGTCAACATCTGCCTTGCACTGGGCAGCCCTGCACTGAGTGCAGTGACCCACTTGTACTCTCACAAGTCCCACAGGGCAGGGACCATTTTCTTCAACCTGCCACTGTGTTCTTCCTACTGCAGCCCACCCTGTCATCAGCCCCAGGGCACACTGCTGACCCATATTCAAGTTATTGCCCTCCAGAACCCCTGCTCTGTACTGCAAACCCCCCACTCTACCATTTCTCTGAGGTGAGAGCGGGCTCCCAGTGTCTACTGGGGCAGGGGTTTTTTCATCCCAGGTGCAGGACATTGCATTCCCCCAAAATGAATTTCATGGAGGTTTTATCGATCTACTTCGCTGACCTCTCATGAGTTCTCTGAATCTCGGCTTTGCTTTTCAATATATTATCAACTGTTTTCCACCACAATTTCTGAGAGTGCATTCCAGGCCATTGCCTATTTCCTTAAGATATTACGTACTTTTGCCTCCAGGATTGGCTCCTTTGTTATGTCTTTCATAACCAGACATTGCTGAACTCTGAAAATTGGCTCACCTCCCTTTGAGCCAGATGAAGCCTCCACAATTTGAAAAAGATAAATTTATTATCCTGATTTTTATTAAATAATTTTACTAAACAAGTTGAATGGGGACAGATTAAGCTAATAGTAAAGACTAGGAAAAACAAACAAAAAAAGTTGTAGTTTGAAAAGAGTATCATCAAGGGAAAAAAATTCTATTATTAGCTTTAAAACTGGATAAAACTTGAAATCTTATGTAGAATCAGAGAGTTATGACAACACCTTTTACCCCAAAAAACCCAGTTTGATTCTTTGGCAGTTTCTTGTTGTTTTGTTTTGGGGTTTTGTTTTGGAGATTTTTTTGTTTTCATTATTGTTTTGGTTGTTTGTTTCTTTGCAGTGCCTATTTTTTTGTTTCTTTTTTGCTTTATATGTGGGGAGGTTTCATTATTTTAAAAGACATCTGAGTCCATAGATGCATTTCTGCTGAGTTTAGTAGTCTTACCTCAAAACACAGAACAAATTTCCCCACTTCTTAAAATGGCCTTTTTATGAGCTCAATAATCTCATTCCTTTCTTTCTCCCGAGACCAATGCCAACTTCCCACCTTTTATGGTGTCTATACTCAACTTCATTCTAAGATCAGACCTCCTCCCTTTCTCTTCATCCTCTCCCTATAAATATAAACTCAAATATTTCCTGGTCCAATGGAACAAAGAAGCAGTAGACAAAAGACTCTTCCAGTAGACAGAGAACTGTCTATATACTTCATCATGAAATGTCTAATAACCTTCTTTGTGACAATAAAAGTTGTTACAAAAGAAGAAGAAGACTAAACATTCTTCATTCTTCTCTTTATAATGCAAGAAAATCAACATAATTTTCAGCATAAATTTTTAAAGTGAGAAATTAAGAAAATGTTCCTTATCAAGTTCAGGAAGAGACTATCTAAATTGTCAGCTTAGTCCTTAATTTTTTTAAAGAACATGGTGAAGAGAGCTACATGTAAATATCTCAGCTATGCTTGTTTCATAACTATCTATACCATGATCCATTCTTAAGATATTTATTGTCTGACCTGAGAAACCTCAAGATACCATAAAAGAAAGTGTTTGTCATGGCTCTGTTGTTTCTAGGGTTTTTACAACCAGAAACAAACAGAGCCTCAGGACAGATATTGCAGAAAACCTTTACATGCAGCAAGTCTAGCTGCGTGTAAAGGTCTATCAGGGAATTCTGGACTGTAGCAACTACTTTATGTTTTTTCATTGGAGTGTGCTTTTGGAGAGGGCCTGACTTTAGAGGGCCACTGAGGGTGTGGAGCAGTTCTTGTTCTCTCAAACACCCCTGCTGAAACATGCAAGAGACTGAGGTCCCTTCCAATCTGAATTATCCTATGAGCCAATTGCAATTTACCACCTCAGAAATACTGAGGCTCTCTTAACTAATTCTAGTTAGGTCTGACAATTGTAGCACGCTGCTGTGAATCAAAGGGGGAAAACACACATGAATCACATATGAATCGCACATGGAATGACTGAACAGGTAAGGCTGGGAGGGACCACTGAAAGCCATCTTGTCTGAGCTCCCTGTTCAGTCAGGGTCATCCTAGAACCTCTTTCTCAGGGTTGTGTTCAGAAGGCTTTGGAATATCTCCAGAGGAGAAGACTCACAACCTCTCTGGGCAGCCTGTGCCCATGATCAGTCACACCCTCACAGTTAAGTTTTTTCTCAGTTCAAGTAGAGCCTTCTGAGTTCAGTTTCTGCCTGTTGCCTCTTTTCCTTTTTCTCAACACCACCAGCAGGGACCTTGATCTAGTCTCTTTACACCCTCCTTTCAGATACTGATATTGATGAATTAATGAATATTCAATAGTTTAGCCTCTTATTCAGGCTAAACAGGTCTCGGTTTCTCAGTCATTCCTTGTAAGAGAGATGTTCCAGTCCCTTAACCATCTTTGTGGTCCTATGCTGGACCTGCTCCAGGAGCTCCATGTCTCTCTTGTACACAGTGCTCCAGATATGGCCTCATGGGGGCTGAGTAGAGGAGCAAGATCATCTCCCTCCTCCTGCTGGGATGTTCTTCCTAATGCAACCCAGGACACAAACAACCTTCTTGGCCATAAGGTCACACTGCTGTTTCACGGACAGGCTGTTGTCCACCAGGACCCCCAGGTCCTTCTCCACTTGCACCTCTTCTCCACAGAGGTGCTTTCCAGCAAGTCAGTGCCCAGCCTGTTCTGGTGCAAGTGATTCTTCTTGAGATGCAGGACCCTGCACTTGCCTTTGTTGAACTTCAGACACATCTTCTCTGCTCATCTCTACAACCTGTCAAGATCCTTCTGAAGGGCTTCACAGCCCTCTGGGGTATCAGCCTCTCCTCCCAGCCTTGTGCTGTCAGCAAAATTAATAAGGGGTTTGCTCCTTAATAAGGAGTTTCCACCTGTTTATCGAAGTAATTGAAGGATAAGTTAAACAGTATTTGTCCTAGTATTCAATGGTTTTAGCAATAATAATACCCAAATAATCCCAACACCAGATTTGAGATTATATTTCAACTCTATATTGAATACTATTCAATATAGAGTTGAAATATAACTCTACTATTACTATTACTCTTTGAATCTTTAATCAGAACAGCCTTTTGTCAAGTATTTTGAACATCCTATTTAAAGTGATGTTGAAATACTCTATTCTAAAGAATTAAGAATTTTAATTTTTAATAAGAATTAAAAAGACGTTCTATTCACTATATGGTATATGCAAATCCTGCGGTTGTACCTCCTGCAGTTGTACCTTCGTTTACCTATGTGAAAATTAGACATAAGAGAGTATTGTAGGAGGTTTTCCCTGGTCACCTGCAAAGATTTTTCAATGAATTTATGTGTACAGGAGGCCTGTACAAGAAAAAGAACAACAAAAGTACACACCCAACCCTCTGAACTAAATTACCAGGAATTTAGACAATATTAATAGAGTACAGTTTTAGGGCAGAAACTAAAAAGTAGACCAGATGGGAAATCTAGGAAGGCAGGATGTAATTATCCAAACTGGACTTTCATCACTACACCAGGACTGGCATAATTGTTCTGTAAAAAACAGTGGAATCTCTAATGACCAAATGTGGCATAAAGAATGATTTTTCTCAGCATCTGCCGTGAAAGTGTCCTCCCATGTGTTCATGGGACATGGGCCTGATGGTGATTCAGACAAATATGCACATGAACCTCTGTTGAAATACCAATTAAACTGGATGAAATATCACCGAAACATACCTAGGTTGTGAAGGAAATCTGTCACAAGTCCTTCAATTTTTTTTTTCTTAGGCTCTCAGTTTAAGGAGTACAAGGAATGCCATCAGGAAGTTTGGCCATAGAGAGTTCAAGTCTCCCACATATTCTGTGGAAAGATATTTGTACAAATGTTCACATTATACTTGCAAGTTATTCTTTGTAAGATTTTCAGCCATCCAAATAAGGAATAGAAATGACTTCATGCAATTTATGCAATCATAAATTACTGTTAGTGAAATCTTACTCAAGGCAAATATGCTGAAGTCTGTTGACATAAGTTGATCAAACAATTCTCCACAACCAGATTTCTAAAAATCAAAGTCTACTCATGGGTAATTTACAAGTAGGAAAAGGTCATGCTTTGTTTATAAATGATTCATTATACATAGTCTGTTCAGCACAGCTCATTCAGTCCATTAATAAACAGCACAGATGACAGTCTAATATTTTAAAATTTCTTTTATATATACTTTTTCAGGCATCTAGCTTTTATTTCAAAGCTTCAGGAGTCTTCCTAGTTATGTTACTGATAAGGTGCCCAATGTTAAAAAAACCCCTAATTTTCCAGAGCCTAAGCCCTCCATCACCTCCAGTGATCCACACATTTTTTCTCAGTAAAAAAATGCTGGTGAATTAGTCAAAGAGGCAACTTCCAAATCCAAGGATTCAATCACTTTTCATCCAGTTCCTTCACATTTAATCCCCATGATCTGGTCCTGAGCATACCTAATTAGAGCTCACATTCTGTCTATCACAGATCACAGTGTCAGGGTGCTTTGGATATGTGCTGGCTTGTCTCATTTAAAGTTTGAGTCTGCAGCACTGGAGCCTACAGAAACACTTCCCTTGATATCCACAAAGGCTGCACAAGCCCATTGTGCTTCAGAAGTAGAAGATAAGTTTAAAATTATATTTTTTTTTTTTATAGGAAGCACCATTTACTGAGAGCAGCAGCATACTGCACAAGATCAAGTTTGAGTGGTTTTAAGAAGCCAACTCATGTAGAGCCCATTACAGTAATCCAATTTTGATGGATGAAATTCAAGCATACAAGCTCTCCTGGTGATTTCTGTCCTGAAAATATTTAAATACAATGAAAGAAGTAGAGTATTAAACAAATTTCCCTTTTTGATACTCAACAGGCAATGAAAAAGGAAACTCCTAAATGCATGGCAGAGCACTTAAAGTTCTACAGTGTATATGCATAAGCAGCTCACCACCAGTGAGACTTAACAAAGTCATTCTTAACAGACACTCTGAGTGCTTTGCCTTCTTGAAATACTGACCTTTTTCTACCCTATAACCATAATTCATGGATAGCATGTCCCTCTGTGACCAGTCCTGTATCACTTCTGTGCTCTGCATGTACCACTTGCACAAAATGCCAAAGGAGTTTGCTCTTTTTGAAATACCATCTGAAGAAATTGGGCAATTATATGAAACATTCTCCATAAAAACAAAGCAAGTCTTATTACTGGCTTTGCACTCAGAAGGGGAAGTTTCATGCTAATCACACCAAAATCCTTCCCTGTACGTATTTCATCACAGGAAAATAGTATCTGGACAGTATACTGACACACAAGCAAGAGAAGATTATGAAACACCAAGACTAGAATAGCTCCCTGCTTTTCTCAGATACATGCTATAAGAGAAGAAATTTAAAAAAACGGAAAGGGAAAGGGAAAGGGAAAGGGAAAGGGAAAGGGAAAGGGAAAGGGAAAGGGAAAGGGAAAGGGAAAGGGAAAGGGAAAGGGAAAGGGAAAGGGAAAGGGAAAGGGAAAGGGAAAGGGAAAGGGAAAGGGAAAGGGAAAGGGAAAGGGAAAGGGAAAGGGAAAGGGAAAGGGAAAGGGAAAGGGAAAGGGAAGGGAAAGGGAAAGGGAAAGGGAAAGGGAAAGGGAAAGGGAAAGGGAAAGGGAAAGGGAAAGGGAAAGGGAAAGGGAAAGGGAAAGGGAAAGGGAAAGGGAAAGGGAAAGGGAAAGGGAAGGGGAGGGGAGGGGAGGGGAGGGGAGGGGAGGGGAGGGGAGGGGAGGGGAGGGGAGGGAAGGGAAGGGAAGGGAAGGGAAGGGAAGGGAAGGGAAGGGAAGGGAAGGGAAGGGAAGGGAAGGGAAGGGAAGGGAAGGGAAGGGAAGGGAAGGGAAGGGAAGGGAAGGGAAGGGAAGGGAAGGGAAGGGAAGGGAAGGGAAGGGAAGGGAAGGGAAGGGAAGGGAAGGGAAGGGAAGGGAAGGGAAGGGAAGGGAAGGGAAGGGAAGGGAAGGGAAGGGAAGGGAAGGGAAGGGAAGGGAAGGGAAGGGAAGGGAAGGGAAGGGAAGGGAAGGGAAGGGAAGGGAAGGGAAGGGAAGGGAAGGGAAGGGAAGGGAAGGGAAGGGAAGGGAAGGGAAGGGAAGGGAAGGGAAGGGAAGGGAAGGGAAGGGAAGGGAAGGGAAGGGAAGGGAAGGGAAGGGAAGGGAAGGGAAGGGAAGGGAAGGGAAGGGAAGGGAAGGGAAGGGAAGGGAAGGGAAGGGAAGGGAAGGAAAGGAAAGGAAAGGAAAGGAAAGGAAAGGAAAGGAAAGGAAAGGAAAGGAAAGGAAAGGAAAGGAAAGGAAAGGAAAGGAAAGGAAAGGAAAGGAAAGGAAAGGAAAGGAAAGGAAAGGAAAGGAAAGGAAAGGAAAGGAAAGGAAAGGAAAGGAAAGGAAAGGAGGGATCCACATAATTGCGTAGCAAATATAAAAAATAGAGGACTGAATCCAGTGTAAAGAGACAACAAAATACTACCAGATGAGGCTGTATCACTAACTCTATACTGAAGATTATTTTGTTCCCTACTGAATAATTTTAGAGTAGAACGTGAATATTGTTCTGATGGAAACAACATTACCACATCAATGAAGGAAATGCAACATACATCCTATTTATCCTATAACGGAATGTCAGATTTCATGTTGGATTGCAAGAAGATCCATAAAAAGAACCACAGAAAAAGAAGAGAGAATAGGCACAACTAGGCTCCTTTATTAGCTCATAACTTTACTATCAAAGTCACAGGGTAGAATAATTAAATTTAATAGAAACCACCTATGATTTGAAATGGTCCTCATTTTAGAAATGCAAGGGCTGCACAGTTCAGCTTGAAATGTTCAAATTATTCAGTGTCTCATGGTAATCAGATAAAAGATTTTGTATCATGTTAGAAGAAGCAGGTTTTGGGAAACACACAGTATAAAAATATACTCTATATAAGGAGGAACGATTAGAGAAGTTTTGATTCTCAGTACAACTGAATTGGGTAGAAAGCTTCATGAGAAGAACACTATAATAGACTCCACTTTGAAAATTAACATATTGATTAAACTAGTGTTTTGATCAGGCATTTACAGGGCACTCCTGTCTAAGAATAAATATTGCCACTGTGTTTGTGGAATAGCTTCAGACAGCATGTCAATACACGATTTAGATCTGGTGCAGGGTTGCCCAGCAGGGAAAGCTTAGGAGAAGGAGCATTGGGCTGTCTAGCACAACTTTTGACAGTAAACTATTTCTGCCCCTTAAAGACATGACAGTTATCATCTGATTGTTCCATTTTTATCTTAACACTGGAGTGTCTCTCAGTATCTTTTGCTTGATTTCACAGTGACATCATCCATACTTGTATCAAATTTTTTACATATTTTTCATGGCATTAATTGAGAACCATAGTAGAAGTTGTCATTCTCTATTGCTCCTAGCTTCCTGGCCATCAACAAACCCAGTCTTTTAGGAACAACATCCCAAAGCAGAACAAATAAACATTAGTGCTTACTATTTCTTACAAACAGGAAAAAAAATCCAAAGATGGCTCATTTAAAATTCTGGGAATGTACTGCTAATGTCAATAGTAGCCAATAGTAGACAATTACCCTTACTATTCCAAACTATGGCAACACTGTGATAGTGAAAACACTGATTTGCATGATAGCCATCCTTGCACAACTAAGGATTGCTCCATAATGTATAAACTAACACATTGTTTGACTGAATATTTTCAAAAGTGTTTGGCAGAAAATAAGAGGTGGGAAGCATTATTGAAATACTGACATCTTGAAATACAGAGTTGTCATCTTCTGAAAGTTTAATCTCTACAAAGATGACACTCGTCAGGTAATTTAACTCTAAATAGTATCCTTGAAAGTTCTTTTAATATTTAGATACAGAAACCTGTCCAAGAAATCTGTAATAAAAAAAAAAAGAGGTGTAGGTGGAACAAAAAAAATATGCATTATGGTAGACTTGAAAAAGTGCAAATGATATTAAATATTTTTCTCTTCATTTATGAAAACCAGGTATATATGAAAAACTACTGAAAGGAAAAGAGAAAAGACTTTTATTTGTTAAATTCATATTTAGTCTCAATCATTTATAGCAATGAATTCTAATATATTATAATGATAGCTTGTAAATATAAATCTAGGAAAATTAAATGCATATATGCTTATATTGATATACTAATATTAAATACAAAATAATAGCACTCTAGTTATATGATTGTAAATTATACTTTGGAAAAACAAACATGATGAAAATTCCAGAAATATTATATTGCCATATACCAATAGCACATCAAACATTTGTTGCTGCAATGAAGATTGAAACCTACAAAGCTTCAGGATGGTCAATGATTTTATCTTTCTACTATGCAAAGCTTTGGTGTACCTTTTTCCACTTCATCTTATGCCTTTCAGTATCAGTTATCCTCATTTTTACAAGGCAATAGTAAAAAAAAATTAAAATTACATTACTCCATCTGAAAGTAAAGAAAAATAAGAACATATTTACCAAGGAGACAACCAAAATTCAGATCATCTGAAGTAAGAGCCAAGTGCAATGTTTTGTCTTCTGGCACCCTGCAGAGATGGACAGCTTAGGGTCCTCTGTTGTTACCATGTGCTTAGCAAAAAAGAGAATTTAGTGGATTGTATTGGGTTTTGCTGGGGGAGAGTTAATATTCTTCACAACAACTAGTAAGGGGCTGTGTTTTGGATCTGTGCTGGAAAGTATTGATAACACAGGGATGTTTTTCTTATTGTTGAGCAGTGCTGGCATGGAGTCACACTCTTTTCTGCCTCTCACCCCACCCCATTAGCAAGAAGGTTGAGAGTGCACAAGGAATTGTAAGGAGACACAGCTGGGACAGCTGACCCCAGATGACCAAGAGAATATCTCAGATCATATGGGATCATTCTTAGCTTATAAAGCTGGGGAAGAAGGAGGAAGGTGGGGGGGACATTTGTTGTGGTGGCATTTGTCTTCTCATGTCACTGTTCCATGTGGTGAGCCCTGCTTCCCTGGAGATGGCTGAACACTTGCCTGCCAATGGGAGATGGCAAATTAATTCCTTTGGTTTTGTGACTTTCCCTTTATCTTTTAAACTGTCTTTATCTCAGCATACGGGTTTTCTCATTTTTGCTCTTCTGATTCTCTTCCCTGTCCCAACCCTAGAAAATGAGTGAGCAGGTGCTTCAGGGTAGCTGCTGGCTGAGGTTCAACCACAACATGTATCCAGACTGGCCAAGGGACATTACATAAGCACATTTAACTTGGCTACACTATTATTAGTTACTTCATTAATAAAATCATCTTTATTTTTTCATGTCTTTCTTAGAGGCATGATTTATTACAAAAGAGTATAAGAAATATTCTAAAAACCAAATAAAGAGACTGCTTCCCTAACTCTAATTTTACAACACCTTTCTCCTTTCTAATTGAGTCTTTTATACATTTTTGGCTGTTGACTCTTTCATTCAGGCCAGTAAAAGAGTTTTAAAGAATTTGCTTTGCCGCAATGCCTGTGACAGAGCCAATTTGTTGCAGCAGAAATTTCAGCATTCTGTGCAGCGGCTATCAGAACAAAGCAAAACATACACAGTCTTAGAGATACTGTCTTAAAATCTGGCACCATGTTCCAAGACTGATCTGTATAATGCATCCTGTCCCTAAGCACAACTCTGAGTGTCATGTCTGTTAACTCAATGGTCCTTTCAAAACCAACCTGGATTCTATATTTTTTTGGTTTTATAATGAAACTCCTTATAATCAAAACAGATATTTTAATGCAGTATTTTGCTGTCTGCTGCAATCCACTATTACCTCAAATAGATATATAGAGAGATATATCAATATGTCAATTATCTTTAATTAAATGAATATCATCTCTTTGGAATAAGATCTTTGCCAGAATATGAAAATAAGTGTTGCAAGTTGGCTAGCCAGCCTTTCATCAATTGGCTGATTGCTGACAGCTCAGTGGTACATGAATCAAGAGCCAGAATGTCATTTGCTAACATATTGGGAAAATTATATCTGGCACCAAACTGCACCTGCATGTTATAAGAAAATGCTTTTAGACATTTCCACAACCAGAGCAATGAGGCCAACAGAACAAATCTGGTTGTCAAGTCTTGTATTCATGTCACTGCATTAATATGGCATTAATTTGGTTTCTCTAGATAAATCTTTGTGAACAAAACAAGGAACAGCAAATTGATAAATTTCGAAAGTCAGTAGACAGCATTTATGAAAGACTTTATGTAATTTAAAGGCTGGAAGCCACTACTGAATGGAAAACATAAGGACTTCTATGTGTATCTCCCTGGTGAGAGATGTTCCTCCCTGAATCCTAAAAGTGGTAAGACTGAAGATGCATGTTTCAACAATTCCTTATTGAGTAGCTAATTCAAGCCTTTCCTCCCCTCCTCAGAGTGCAAAGGTGCCCTTACATATTTTTGCAACTCCATTCCTAGACAGTGTATACAACTTCACATCTATGACTTTTAGTACAGGACCAGGAAGCTAAAAGTTAGGTGTCTTTAGAATAATTTTTAAAAATTTGAGTATCTAAGTGAGAACTTATGGGTAGAATTAAGAACAAGTGATACTGCTTGTGCAACCTCAGGCACTTTACTGAGAAACCCAAGAAAAACTTTACTGGATTCTTTCAGTGGAGAGAAAAAGCACTCCAAGAAGTTAATGTAGCTTATTAAAATCAATATCATCCTGCTGTCTTTATTCATGGAATACTAACTTTATTGCAATGGGTTCTTGACTTCTGTGCCTCTCATAGATAGTAAGAACCTTCTGTAGATATCCTAGGGCAAATTATCAGCTAATTTTATCCATGTACATCCCACTGTGATATGGCAGTAATCTCCTTTCCTTCAGCATGGATTCACTAAGGAGAAATCATGCTTCACCAATCTGATAGACTTCTGTGATGACACTGCAGGGTGTATCGATGAGGGGAGAGCAGTGGAGGTTGTCTGCCTCAACTTCAGCAAGGCTTTTGACAATGTTTCCCATAATATCCTCCTAGGTAAGTGCAGGAAATGTGGATTAAGTGAATGGACACTGAATTAGATCCAGAAGTGACTGAATGGCAGAGCTCAGAGGGTTGTGATCAGCAGAGTACAATCCAGTTGGAGGGCTGTAGTCAGTGGCATTCCCCAGAGAGAAATACTGAGTCCAGCCTTATTCAACTTGTTTGTCAATGACCTGGATGAAGGGACAGAATGTGCCCTCAGCAAGTTTGCTGATGATATGAAACTGGGGGGTATGGCTGACACACCTGAAGGCAGAGCTGCCATTCAGTGGGACCTTGATAGGCTGGAGAGCTGGGCAGAGAGAAATCTGGTGAGATTCAGCAAGGACAAGTCTTGGGTCCTGCACTTGGGGAGGAATAACTGGCACAGGCTGGGTGCTGACCTACTGGAGAGAAGCTCTGCTGGGAAGGACCTGGGAGTATTGGTGGATGAAAAGTTGATAATGAGATATATTATTTCATTATTTTTCATCCTTGCTAAGACTATGTCTGAGGATACGTATTAAAGTCTTTGCATCTCGCTTCCAGTAGGTTATGAGCCATTAACTAGACCAGTGCACGGGAGACTGGTATTTGGACTGCCATGTCCTTTTGGGCTCAAGCTATATGAAATGTCCTTAATGGACAACTAAGTAGGAAAAAAAAATAAAGAATTCTAGCACTTCCTTTCCTATTTGAAGGAAGGTGAGAAAGCACAAGTGACAAGCAAGTTATATAGTTAAACATTTTTCTTTGATCTGTATATTGCTTTTTCTATTTTGGGCTAATTTGATTAAGTACATACAAAAGGGGAGCCAAAGGAGTAAGGTTTTTTCCCTTAGGCAGCTAACCAGGAAATGCAGTAGTAGAGACCTAATTTATTATTGTTATTGTTGTTATTATTATTATTATTATTGATAAATCTCCAGCTGATATACATAATTGACTCAAAATAACAGGGGAGCTGAATTAAATCTGAAATATTTGAGCGTACTTAATATGGGGTTTCCAGTACTAAAGGCTTGAATAGTTTCAGCTGCTTTCAATACTATTGAAAATGTAGGTAGAATTGTATTATGGCTTCACAAGTTATTTTGTGTCAGCTGAACTTCAATAACTGACAGTATGGATGCTGTTACCCCACTGCAAATATGAAGAAAAATGCTCTAGCTTATGTCCTCTCTTGTTAAGACTTAAGCAAATGCATTTCATATTACATTTCCTGTCAGTTACACAGTCAAAGTAATTACTACATCCGATTTAGTCATCTAGATGCCTTTTATAAAGCACAGAGAGCAATGGCAGCTGTGTGGAGTGATTCATCTCATTCTAAAGTAGACAGCTAAAGTATATCAGAGGAAATATGCCTTAAAAGTACCTATTTCTTTTTTACTAGGGAGCCTTCCAGTTTAGATGCAGACATCTCACCAAATTTGTAAAAGACAAACACAGTCACAACAGCTCAGCTTACATATGACAATTAATCTGTAACAATAATTTATTTGTATGTTTGAGCTGTGAAGACTTTTTTTATGTAAAGACAGAGAAATGTACTGCTGGCTCCAAGCACTTATTGATGATGTATACACCACATTGCCCAGCATGGCCTGGTTGTGAAACATAAACACATGAGGATTCATGGGTTAGAGGACTGACACTGATTTCAGTCCTCCTGGTGCTCCAAGGAGGACTGAAATCAGTGTCAGTCCTCAGTGTCAGACACAGGTCTGTGTCCTCCATGCTAAGTAAGACCTGTGGACAGAAGCAAACCCCAGGTGCAGCTTCATAAATTGCAAATTCAGAATACACACTTGTTTTAACTGAGTTCAGCAGGAAATATCTGGTGGTGTAACCTAGTAGGATAAACAATTTGGGTCTTGCTTATATCATTATCTTATATATTTTTATGGGTTTTTTTAATACTTAGAAAATGGAAGAAGTTGAACAGCAGAATTGAACTAGATATACATCTTACTAGATAGGTACACTGTACTGACAAAGGGGAGCAATAACAAAACAAAACAAAAACTAAGAAAAATTTATCATCAATTAAGTTAGCAAACAATTTGCAAGGTTTACTCATTCTTCAAATCTCTGTTCTGTCATAGAAATATTTCATCTTGATGAGTTAATTTCACAGAAAATTCTAACTTCTCTAACCCAAAACTTTAATGTGTATATTGTCTAGACTAAGATTTTTCCAGGAGAAATGCTGCCACAAGTCAACTACCAATGAATTTGCATCAGTTGAAAGAGGGAATACCAATTAAAAGGTAAAAAATTTCTGTGCTTCACATAAAAAAATATGTAAAGGGTTCTGTTCCAGGTAGCTTACGAATTATTCAAACTGGTTTAAAATAATATAAATAGCATATAATTTATCTTGAGAATTAAAATATGTCCTTCCCTGCCAAATCTAAGTTGTTGTCAATGTCTTGTCTAAGACTGTGATTAATGGTATTTAGAAACAATACTGCTGAGATATAATATGTTTTGCAAGGTGGATCATGGATCTTAGTTACTTAGGAGATTATCTGCTAAGTGCTGTTCTTTATTTGAATACATAACATCATGAGTGGAGCAACAGTTATGTTGCATCTAATGATGCACTTCATTATAACCACATGGTTTTAGAGGCTTATAACTTTGTATAAATTCTCTGCTCATAACATTATTCTCAGTCCAAAGAAGGCATTTTGAAACAGTCTGACACAACACCATTTGACTGCTTAGGATTTGCATGTTCAAAAATGTGCTACTTCTTTTGCCTTCTTCTTGATGACACATTAACATACTTGTCATCTTATGGTACTCAAAACTCACCAGATTTTTTAAGGCGCCAGCTTGCAGTTCTCAACAAGTAGAAATGCTTCTGACACATTTGGAAGATTGCTTAGAAATAACACAGGTTTAAGTGTTGCTCAGTTAGGGAAAGGTCAGTGATACTTGGAACTGCTCAAAAGGAGCAGTAACACTGAAGAAGATATCAAGATTTGTTACATTTTCCAGTCAGTGGTAAGAGACCAGTCCACTGGCATAGAAAATCATGCTTCTTCCTCTTTCCCTCTCAAAACAAAGTAGACATAAATTTGTTTATACTGGCTGGAAAAAAATATTTACCTGTCCTAAACAATTACGATCCTGTAAAGATACTACAGTTAAACAGGTGACCATGCATATCAATATCTGACATGTGGCCACAGTTCAGTGGGTTTGAGTCTAGGCATTCTGTGGTGAAATATGGGTCTGGACATCTAGCTGCTATTCTCACGTGATCCCCAGGGTAAGAGTTTAGAGTCAGTGTCAAACTAATTAAGCACCTCAAAAAAGCAGCTGTAGAATCCCATCCAGCCTCCTGAATAATGCCAGTGAAGCATGGGCTGTCACCACCTCACATTTGCTCAACAGAAAACCAAACCCACTGATGTCAGAGTCACTGAGAATTTGCAGATGTAAATGGAAAGGACAAAATAAAATTTAAAAAAAAAGAGGAAAAAAAAAGGAAAAGAAAAGAAAACAACATCACGAAAAAAACCTTGGGATGATTTGGTCTTACAACACTTGCTGAATCTTCACAAAAATGAAGCTGTGTACACCACAGCAAGAAACAATGGTCACAAACAGAGGCAATATCACAAGAGGTATTCTCCTTGTCATATGAGACTGTCACTCCAAACGGCATATACTGTGAAGCAATAAGCAACAACTTCTCCAGATTCCAGAAAAGAGAGAGATAAATGGCATTGAATTGGCTGTGTCTCCCAAAAATCTCTCAAAGAAACTACAGCCACAGCAGGCTGAGCAGATGAGCCCTCAGAGACTGGGCTCAGAGTCTCAGACAGAAAAGAAAGATTTATTTCCATCTGGTAACAATGATGCTGATGTCTCAGAGAGATCCACTGCAGTCTGCAGCACCTAACAATTCTAACACTAGATGGACATAATTAGCTTAATTACTCATCTGCTTATAAAATTCTAAACTTTACATTATGTTTATGTTGTTATTACAGTCATATTTGGCAGAGAAAGAAGGATGTGGGCAACTGAACCTTTAAAAGGCTAAGATGAGCCAAACCGAAGCAGTCACTGTCATCTGCTGTCTTGTTATATTATTCAGGAACTCCTGTTATACAGTATGGATCGCCTAAGACTTGCATGCTGAATGTAGCAATCCTCCATCATGCTGCTTGGCACTGAGTGACTGCTGAAAAACACAGCAACCTTGGTGGTTGACAACCTCTATATATTCACAGGACAGCTACAGCATGAACAGCTTATAATACAACTTTCTCCACTCTGCCTCTGTCAAAATATCACTATACTCTGAAGCTTTTCAGAAGTATACAGCGTTACTAGAAATTCAAGTCCTATTAAAAGGCATAGTTCTCTTCAGGCTGCTAAATACTGGGAGCAGAAGTAATTTGGAAGAGACAGACACTCCTGTAATTTTGAGCAGAGGTTTGGGACAGCATGGCAGGGCAGACAGACTTCATGTTTGCAGCCATAATCTCTCAGAAAAACCAGAAAATACTGATGGGCAAATGTGGTTGTTCAACACACACTGGACGCAGAGACTTCAAAGAATAAAACAAATTTAGACTCTGACCTCTGACTCCTGAGGTTTTGTAGTTTTCACATCCAGAGTAGATATGACTTTGAAATATTTTGTTAGTTTTTACTGAAAATATCTAGTTGGAACTTCCAACTTGTTGGAAATCTGAAATTCAATGTAGAAATTTGTTGTTTTACTGCCACTTTAATCCCAGAACTTATTAGCTGATCATTTTTTGGAACCTTACACACTTCTTAATTCAATAGTTGATCTCTTCACAAAGTGCATTAAATGTCTTTAAACACATTAATGTGATTCCAGTAGCACGTTTGCCCTTGCTGAGCCATGGACTAACAATTTTGTAAGTCATAAGAGGAGACTCAACTAAAAGGTGAGTGTATTGTGGTTGCTAAAGGTTATGTAACCAATGCATATAATAGGTAAATTAATAGATTCAGTGAATGAAAGAGCTGTCTGAATTGTAGCACCTTTATTTTTTTTTCTTTCATCCTAAAAGGTGTGAATAATTGATGCTAAATTCAGTGTCTGAAGAAAGCACACCACTATGTTAATCTAACAGCAGAAAGAACAGTAAAAAGCTGTCATAGAAATAATCCTTCAGGATTCTTCACAGCATAAGACGATTGCTCCTTTTGAGGTGAAGCCCTCACTCTTTAGCCACCTTCCTTTTTTTTTTTTTCCTGATCAAAATTGGTTTTCTTCCAGAAAATAACCTGCTTTATTTCACTTTCTAAATCAAATGAACACAACTGCTATGTATCCTAACTAAATTTCTGTATCAAGGGGCACCTAAAATATGCTGGAATAGTTGAAAAGACAAATGGAAAAACCTTGACTTGGCAAGAGGTACTTGTCAATAAAGAACAATTAGAAAAGACCCATATGCAGGCCATGGAGCTTAACCAAAAAAGGGATCACACACAAGGGAATGGTATTACTTTAAAAGCTCTAAAAAAGAAAAGTCTCTGGAATACCTAGCAGGCAAATGAAGAATTTTTGTTTGTTGTTGGCTAGGGCTTTTTCATTGCATTTTACAGCACCTAGGAACACGTTATAGTACTTCGCACTAGATTTTAGGACTTGGTAAGTGTCTGTATTTTGCATAAAACTATTGGGTGAGGCTGTGCTTTCTGGCATAGCTTGCTTCTGTTTGATAGCATTTTAAAAGCATACTGTGCTTGAACTATCAACACACAATAATTGTTAGTTTTATGCTCCACTAGTTACTTTGTTATGTGCAATGGAATAATTACTATGAAGTTTTGTACTGTGGCACTTTTGTCACAGTTGCTTATTAGATATGGAGCCTCATTTTGAACTTTTTATTTGCTTTCTTTGCTGTCCCTTCCATGGCATTAATAATGTACTGCAATTTAATTGAAAATTGGGCCAGAAAACATTAAAGGAAATTTCAGTGATTCCAGCCATTAAAGATTTACCCTTTCTGGCATGTAAGTGGGGCTCTTCGCTGAGTGCTTATTTATTTGATTTGTGCTTAAAGCATGTGTATATTTAAATCCATTTCATTAAATAAAGCACTGGGCAAAAAGTAGTTATCTACTTTTCTTGTAATCATCTGAAAGCACTTCAGCATAGCATTATGACATGGGTACTAATGTGTATCACAGGAAAGGGTGGGAAAATAAAGCATCTATCCCATACTTAAGAAAATAATAAGTGCTAAAATGGGTTTTTTACAGCAGATTCAGATGGGGAAAAGGAAATATGAACTCAGGATTCAAGGTGCAAACTAGATAATTAAAGTTCATCCTAAAAATTAGGACTGTGTTTACTGTTTGTTGATTTTGGAAGGCTAGGAAACCTAATATACACTAAAGATGAGTAAGAATTCATTTTTCACAAAACATGTCTCAGTCATTTGCTTAGTTATTAGCAACAGAAGTGGGACAGCAAGCGCCATAGGATAATACTCATGAGGGGAACCTTGACTTAGCAAAGTGGTTTCAGGCAATCTGATTTGGTCCAGGGACCAAGGGAACTCTTCAAGGAACATTAGCATGCCTGCTAGGAAGAGATAACTATGGATGATATGACTTCCAGGTAGCTCTGGCATCAGAAACACACAAGGAGAGCCACAGGCAGAGTCCCCAGCAGCCACTGTAGCCACCACCACAGCACATCACAGACTCTAATGAACCTGGTGCTCCAGCAGGAAGATGCAGCTCTGCATGCCCAGTGCAGCAGAGACTCCTGGTGCTTCCCACTGACCTCAGGGCCAGTAGTGATGGGCTACTTGTCTGCAGGACATGAGCCATGGCAAGGGTCTGGGTCACAGCAGAGCTGTGAGAAAAAGTCAGGGGGCTGTACAACATCAGGGATTTAGATACTCAGTTGTCTTTGTGAGGCAAACAAAATCATTCTGATTAAAAAAGATAGGTTATGATTGAAATAATTCTTAACTTTTTCCTACTTCTTGCTAATTTTTAAAATTTTTTGGTTATTAATTTCCCCTCTGATTTTAGCTGTCAGAATTTCCAATTTTAGAGAAACTGTTTCTGTCCACAACATATTCAAAATAACCAGAACTGGAGCAGCTCAGTCCCTAGAACTCCAGGTTCTCCATTCCCTAGTGATAATCTTTGAGAAATATAAATTAAAATTAGTTTCAGTGCATTGAATTAATTATTCCATTTATTGGTTATTATCTTGCTTTGTGGTTTTACGTGCCTCTGAACTGTAGATGGAATTAGAAAAGAGAGAATCAACTAATTAATCTTGGGCTTCCAAAAGAGACAAAAGTGTTTGAAAGATGGGAAGAAAGTAAAGTAAAACTTCATCAAAGTGAAAAAAAAATAACAAAACTAAAAAAAAAAATCTTTAAAAGATCATACAGCTATATAAAACATAAATTTAGTTCATGTTTATGCACTGCAATTATTAAGCATCTGTGGGTATATCTATATTTGTATGTATAGAAATTTAATACATTGGCAGAAAATGTCATGTTTCCATAGCACTCTAGAGATTATGAATAAAATATTTAATTCAGGAGGTTGGAATTGCATTTTCTAAATTATTTCACTGACCTTTTCCTAACTTATGTTGGCCCACAGAGGATGTACGAGCACTGCCAAAAAATAGAAATACACCATAGGTGTTCAGAAGCAGGTGCTATTCAAAATAGACCTTAGGTACAAAATGTTTAGAACTGACATATATTGTGAAAATAATTCTTACAATCCAGTAACATATGCCATGTGTCTAAAATGAAGGATGGCAAATGAGGATCTAGCAGAAATTTTTGATAGTCATTCTGTGTAGAGTAAAACCAAGCTAGGTATGAGACTCACTAGTTTGATTCGTGTCGCAGCATTAAAAAAAAAATTAATTCTGTCACAAGAAGCCAAGCTGTACTAACTTTGCCAAACTGCATCTTGACTCTGTGTCATATCTGCTAAAGCTTAGTTTGGTTTAGGTTGGATCTAGACTGAAGCTGGACATGAATTTTGCAATGCACATCACATGGTGATGGACTTCCTAACCTGTGTCTCCACAGTCCTAGACATCTCTTCCCATTTCATTGCGAGGACTCACCATGGAAAACAAAGCTTCTTCTTAAACCAACATCTGTACCGGTTCTGCTCTAGGTTATGTGTGTAAGTCTGTACTTACTAGCACTTGTAAAATATATTTCCTGCTACCACAAGAAAGATATCTATAAAACCATCTGTAGAGGCCCTTCCCATTAAGGGACAGTTGTCACACCAACTCACCTAAAAGACATGGAATACCACCAGCACCACCTGTAATAAGATATCTTTCTTTGTATTTGAAAACAGAAGTGAAGGGGGCATATGTTTACCTGTAGTAAAATTACATTGGTTTACATGAAAAAAGAGAACAGTGTCTCTGGATACAGAAAGACATAAAAATTTATACAAAATACTGATAATTTTAATTATGTATATACATATTACCTAAATTGCAGTGTGCCTGAAAGATTATACTACACAAGAAACCCATCATGTTTTGAATTCTTCTTATAGTCCTTCTGATTTTGTAGAAGATCTATCAAAAAACTATTCTGAAAGGGATTTTTTTTTCTTTAAACTAATTAGCATTTTATATTTATTTGAAGATGTCTAAGGCCCAGCAAAATTGTGATCTGGCAAAGCTCAGAGCTGAATTAATAAACACATCCAGAACTGACTATGCACTAAAATATTTCAATCTTAGTTCTATAGCAAGAGGGGTATTTAAACACAAACAAATGAAGATACATCTAGATGACCTGGCACTGTGGCTGCAGTAATTTAGTGAGATAAGATTTAATGAAGACTGAGACAATACTCAGTAGAAATATAAAAAAGAAATCTTCTTTACTAAGTCATAAAGAAAGAGATTTAGGAGCATGCAGAGGGTAATTGTAAATAAATCAAATTAACTCCCAATGCAATGCATTTTGAAAAGTTCCACTCTGGAATTTATGTATATATGACACTATTGTAGAGCAAGAGAAATTATTCATGAGGTTCTACTTTGCTATTCTTCTGTAGACACTTAAGCATAAAAAACAAGCTGTACTCACAAGCGTCAATCTGTAAAATTGTTATACATGTTCAACTCCATTCAAGGAGTGCATAGGTTCTAATGCAAAGTTCCACATATCAGTGGAGAGTACTTAAGCATAAATTTAGAAATCAGTTTATAAGATTGTCTGTTTCCAATATGCTCCTCAGGACTTAGAAGTGGGTGGGAGTTTTGGTTTTGGTTGGGTTTTTGTTTTTGGGGTTTTTTTGGTTGGTTGTTTCGAAATTTAAATATATCTACTATAAGTCGGATTAAATCCAACATAGTCTGTTACGGGCTTTGGTTAGAATTTTGAAGTGATTCAACCTATATCTTTTTCTTAAAGTATGAATACTAAAACCATCAAAAGAACTATGAGTAGCTGCAGTTATGTTTGAATGCAAGTTAAAACAGCATAATTGGAGTAACATGTTCGTGTATTCTTAGCACTGGCATAGTTTTCTCTCATTCCTTTGGTCTTCCACTTAGACAAGACAGAACAAACAAGCAGTACTTGTTCTCTTGTTCTCACTTCTCAAGAACAGCTTTTAAAAATAAGAGCAAATGAAAACACATACATTCCATAAGCAGTCTTCAAATAAAATAAAAAATTGAAAAAATACCACATCAATCACATTAGTATACTGTCAGGCCAATCTTTTACCTCGAGATGCTTTCTGTTAGTAGCACATCCCTTATCTTGGTTTAAAAGGCTATTTCTCTGGGAGGACTTAAAAATGTAAACCACATTCTCCCAAAATCTTCCATTCCTCCTATAATTGGAACATCACTTTTCCTGAAATATTTCTGTATTTTTGTTTCCCTTGTAATCCTCGATAGTCATTTTCACTCAGTTCCTGAGATCATTCATTCTCCTCTACCCTAACTTTGGAGATTTCTACAGCCTTCTTTTTAGATGCTCTTCCTACAGGTTCATTTTGCAGTCCAGCCAGTAGGAAAAACATGAGCTCTTGGTTCATTCCCCCAATAACTTCTTTCAGGCAACCTGACAGTAATTCAGCTGGTCTGGTTTGCATACTTACTTGAGAATATAATGAAGCACAGTCTGAGAATCCTTGTTCTTTTTGAAGAAAATCTAGGATCATTGTCTCAGGTTTGGACATCTGAAGCTGGGTGAAATAAATTGCACTCCATGTAGCTTAACTTTTAGTTCACAGCACAGTGACTGTGTTATCCAAAAGTCAGCTGTTAAACTGCACAGGGTAGAAGATTATGCTGATTCTTCTGTTTCTCCCCACTTTTTCAATTGATAATCAAGTTTTTCCCTTTCCCATTTTTTAAATTTAACATTTTTTAATACATTACACCTCAATATTTTCATGCATTATTTTCATATTTATCAGTGTGGTTTATAAATCATGATAAAGTCTCGAAGATAAATGAATTATCACCTTTTTTATAACAAAACTGAAAAAGGGTAGGTTTAGACTACATATTAGGAAGAAATTCTTTACTGTGGGGGTGGTGAAGCACTGAAACATGTGGCACAGAGAAGTTGTGGAACGTAATTTCTGGAAGTCTTCAAGGCCTGGTTGGATGGAATTCTGAGCATCCTGGTCTAATGGAAGGTTTCCTGCCCACGCTAGGGGGTTTGGAACCAGGAGATCTTTCAGGTCATTTGCAACACAAACCATTCTATGATTCTGTGATTCCACGATCTACGGCATATTACAATTTAAAACTCTGAAACTCTTAAACAGTTACAAGGCCTAAGGAAATCTGGAATCAAATAATTTAAAATTAAACTCCAACAACACAACAAACTTAAATCACACAAAGATAAGTGCATAAAATTATTGCTGAAATATGTGCATAATGGGGGTTATATGTCTGAGGAATCCACACTGCAAATGTAATGGAGTAACGAGTCACCTTCAAAAACAAGCCAAGGGGCTAGGCAAAGTACTGCACATGGCAATACATAGTACTGGTGAGAAGGCATTGTTCCTAGACTGGAATGACCACAAGTGCACTAACCCTTTTTATTCTGGCAACAATGAAGCTCCTCACAGCAAAATGATGAACCCTTTCTAGAGAGAGGGCCTATGTCTTTAGCTGAGGGTTCCTGAGAAGATTACAATTGACTATTCAAGTAACCTGGTCTAGTGGAAAGTGTCCTTGCCCATGGCAGGGGGATAGGAAATAGATACTCTTTGAGTCCCTTCTAATCCAATCCATTCTATATTTCTATGCCATTTCCATTATGTTGAAAATGCCTCCTGGCGTTCTTGCTCTGAAAAAGAGAAGGTTACCTCTCCTGTTGCCAAGATCTTTAGATGTTATCCAGGTCTGCTTACAAAGTAAGAGCAGCTCTCTGATATTCCCATTCAAGTTTTCCTAACCCAGGATGCACTTAATACTGCATGTGTCTTTGCACAGCCTGTGTATTCTGGGCGCACAGAAAACATTTGGATCAGAATCAGCACATGCCTGTACTGCTTCTGGAGGCACATTTTGCAACATGGGACTAAGGTTTGGCACACTCTGGGTCAATAAAGAGAGCCAGCTTCTGAGCCGGATCCTGGGCACTGATTAGGGGTCACGTCTTTCCCTGACTCTGTGTTTGGAATTTCAAATGGCTCTGTTGAATGCAGACCTATGGAGGGATTTTCTCTGTGCTGAGCTGATGGAAGTCATCTATATATGCCATATGGAATCAAGGCCCAGGTTTGGTTCCTGACACTCTCTGTTACATGTTTTAGACATAAATCTGTCACTTCAAATGTGACTGTGTCCGTCTGCATAGCAATCTGCTCTGACAAGGGTAAAGAAAACAGAGTGGGAAAGCTAAGAAATATTTCAGTCCTTTATGATAGATTAGGCATGGTTTCCTCTCTTGTTGTCTCACTATCTAGATGGCTTACTCCAAAAGAAAATAAGGTGCCTTAGCAAAGCACATTGGAAAGGATGAGCAACCTGGTCACTGATAGAGAGAGAAGCTGTCGGGGTTGCAGCTGGAAGACATAAGCAGGATTTTACAGAATAAAGAGAGGTTGCAGGCAGACATAGATGCAGGCCAATAGTTTGTGAAACAACAGAGAGCAACACAGGATGATAATCACAAGAATTACAAAAACAGTCTGTGTAATTGCTATTGTATCTCAGTTTTGGAGAATCATGATTTTTTATCACAGCAGCAGTGTCTTGCAGAGAGGCTGCAGGGACATGAAACACATTTACTCTGACCTGGCATAGATGTCTCAGATACTGACATCTACACGGCAGGCACCTGCATGTGCATTAGCAAACTCCAGCTTTAAAATTAGCTGAGGAAAATGCTGTCCTAAAAATCATATTCTTTAGCTAAAATACTGCAAAGGCAAAATTTCGTAAATTTAATTCAATCTATTTGGTTTAGAGAAGCCTTACTTAGGTAGAAGAAACAACATGATAGAGGAAACAATAAAAAAGCCCCTAATGTCAATATGAGAATATGGCCTCATTTAAATAAAAGGATTCTATTCTTGAGCAGTAGACAGATACCTGTTAAAATGTTGACAATTCTTCCATTAAACCTAGCAGGTTTTATCTTTGCATCTGGCACTATGCATTACATTTATTTTGACAGAATCTGAGATATTGGGAGTATGCATAAGATTATAAAATCCAACATCAAGATGAGTTGCTGAAAGGTAACCTCATTAAACAAAATGAAATCCATCTTACTAAACAAGGTTCAAAGGCAAAAAGCAATCTAGGAAAATATCAATGAAATAGGTTACCTTTCTAGGGAGTAAAACCATAATTTGTCCAAAAAAGAAGAAAAATAATACTATTGCTAACACTGCTGCTGCAGGTTTTTTTCAACATGTGTGAGTAGTTTTACAATACGTTCTTGTGATGTAGAGTCAGGGAAGGAGACAAAAAGATGATGAGTGTGAGGTAAAACTGATTGTGCATGAGATGAATACTTTCCATTCCTCCCAGTAGTGCAGTTGAGGGTAAGTGCAAGCAAACAGATTTATTCACTTCTAAATTGAGCAGAAGACAGTTTATTTGTTTACTGTATTATAGGAGCACATGCAATTTAGCTAATGTGCTTTTTTGTTGTTGGTTTGCTTTGGTTTTGCATTGGGTTTTTTAAATGTCTTTAAATTTGTGTTGCTGCAGGTCTCCCTGGGAAAGAGCTTTGTCTAACAATGCCTCAAGGAAGAAGTGCATTGAGGCTCTGAACGTCTGCTTGAAGTAACTCTTAGCAAAGAGCAATTTTTGAGGAAGTTTATGTTCAGTGGTCCTAACTAACAAGGGGTTGATAATTCTGTTGAGGATACTCTTTGCAAAGTGTCCTGTGACAATATGCTTTTTCCCCCAAATATTTTTATACAGTTCATGTAAATCTCTACTTTTAAGAGTATGTAAGGAAGGGAATTCCCTGAAGTTATAGGAAATTGCTATCTGAGGAAAAAGCAGCCCTCAAAAGAAAAGCATTAATGCTATTTTCTTGCACCAGAGTTTAGTCCATTTCACCAGAAAACAAGCTTGATTTGTTCAACAGTATAAGAAAAATACCCAGTTAGGGAGAGGGGGTTTCTCATCTTTCCTAAAACATTACTTTAGACAGAAATTCTCACCTGGTAATTGTGGCAGTTCATCTACAGTATCTGAAGTTAAATAAATTATAATTTCAATAAAACATTGAATTGAACATAAACTAACTTCAATAATAAATTTAAATAGTTGTACATTATTTGAATTCTTATTAATATATGAAAGTAGCAACAACAATATTTGTATGTGAAACTATTTGTTGCCCAAGATGAGAAGGAGTTACAAGAATGGGCAATGCAAAATGAGGCATATTCATCAAATAAAATGTCAAAGTCTACTCTCCTTGTAAATCCTCCCAGTTCATTTGATTTCATGGTTTCTCTGATTACTTTTCAAAATCCTGTATTGTCAGTTATGTCAGCAATGCACAGATTAAATTACATTGCTGGCATACATTGACATGAAGGAATTTAACCTCCTCAATGGTGCATATTAGGTAAAATATATTAAACACTTTCTATTTTATGTGATTAATTAAAAGTAAATGAAATGTTGCATTGAAAAATTAACACACTATCTTCTTCTGAAGTAATGGGTCACAATGTTAGCAACATGTACTGGTTTTGACTGCTCAAGATTATTAAAGCTTTCTTTTGGGGGGGGGGGGGAGGGGGGTGAGGGAGGATACTGAAAGGGGAAAAAAAATCACCAAGAGTGATTCAAGAGAAAAAAAAGTCAGAATGTAGGCCACAAGAATCTGCTGAACTCTCTCCCAGGTATAATATTTAATCAGCAGCTATTTAATCTATGTTGGTAACATACATTTATTTTTGTTATGGACACTACTGTAGCATGAAATTGGAAGAGGATTTCCTTATAGCTGAAATGTATTACAATAATTTTGTTGTGAAAAACGAAGCTCCTACTAGCTGGAAGTTTCTTCCTTTTTTATTATTCTTCTCTATGTTCAGGGACAGAGTAACACTGTGTTGTTTTGGTGTGTCTTCACTTCTAGTGTTTTCTTTTACAGGGTTTGGAGTTAAGTGGAGGGTACAAGCACAGACATTGATCTCCAGCTTCTTATTTGGAGGGCCAAATGTTTGGGTCTTTTTAGGGCTAGACATTTCCTGGCAGCATGTGTCATATGGGAAACCACTTGGCTTTATAGCCAGTTAAAGGCCAGACACCAGTTATACTGCTGGTTATGTGAGGTTTCTTGGGTTTCACTAATCCTCAAGGAAGAAAAGGAAGCTGGGAACAGGTTTACCCAGCCAGTACATAAGGAGTAACATAGAGAACTGCAGCAGTCTCCTGAGCCTAAGAAATCTGAAACTCTGGGTGGTCCCTATAGAAAGAGCAGACTAATTCACCCAGGAAGCTGATGGTGGTAGCTATGTGCCAGCATTCCCTCCTCATCCCACATGATAGGCAGAGAAAATTGCCACTACTGTAAACATTCCCAGTGTTCATTATTTATCAATTTTAGGGTTTAAAAGAAGTACATAAAAGAGAAAATCTGATAAACCAGATCTATCATCTTCTCAAAACATTCAGAAAACTTTACCTGCATTGTAATAAGAGTTTTACAAAATCCTGAGACAATATGTTGAAGCCTGTCTAGATCTTAAGTACTATTTGGGACTTGTCTGTGCCATTCTTCAACTACCAACATTTTTCTAACATTAGGCTTGAGTCCCTTGAACTTTTTGGCAACACATAATTATGTTTTCTTTTATTTTTTAAGTGATAAAATTGAAAATCATTTGTGCTCTGTAAAAATCTAGACAATAACCGCTGATAATCTCAAAAACACCCTGAAGGCAACTACTTCTACAATTCCAAATAATTAGCTCTTTCTTTGCAGCTTTTTAACACAATGCAATGATTTTGACACGTGTACCATGTTGACACATACTGACAATTATGAATTCTGTATAATATCAAGGTATAAAAGAAACATTTTTTTTTAAGTTGAAGAGGTCACTACTTTTCTGTCTCACATATTACTTTCAAAAACCCTATTTCATTTGGTTGATGGTTTTTTTTTGCTTCATCATTCACTATTGTACAGCACTTTGCTTCATTTCTGAATTCCATCTCTCCCAGATGGTTGTTAATTGATAGGAGATGGCTTTCACATTTACCATTATAGCTGAAATAATGTTCTGAAATTCAAAACTTAAATATTAAAACTACACATTAGGCAGAAATATCCAGAAGGTTAGACAATGGAATAATTTGTCAGGGGAGAAAAAGTTGAATCATCATTACAACTAGAATTGAGGAACAGGCTAGATAAAACAGATTATTGGGAGATTATAGTAAAGGGCAAGTACCAGCTGCCCTCTGTTGCTTCCTGTTTTCTAATTTAGCACAGATAACATGTTATGCATAACAAGGATGATCTATGATACTCCATATCATAATCCATACCTTGCAATACTGTGATATTGGAAATAGAAGAAAATGCTGGCCAAGCGATAAAGTGTGTATGGTTATGTATATAATATATAGATTTCAATACATAAAAACTACATTAAAAATTGCATCCTGCAGCCCTGACTTTTAACAATGATGGTGTGTAATATTGCATAGGGCACCACTGCCCTTCTGGGGTGCAGTAATCCTCACACACATGCATTCAAGCACTTTTATATTAAATGCTCTTACTCACTTCTAAAACCTTTATCTTCTAAACAAGTGCAGTGTGTGGGAGAGAGACAACTTCCATAGATATACTGTGCCTGCTGCACTTTTAATTAATTTTTAGATTGAAAATAACTACAAGGGAAATATATGGGTGAGGGAAGACAGGGAGTATTAAAGGAGTTTTTACCACTCTATTTATGTACTTTATTTCAAACCTTGTCTCATAAGAAACACAGAGCTTGTTTCATCAAGGAGAGTAACTATACAGTCTCATTTCAGCATATGTCAGTGTAATTAACAGTGTGTTTTCCAGAAAAAAACTGGCCAGGATTTTACCATAGTTTCCTTATAGAGACAAGCCTTCCTCCCCAGCTCCAGCACTCCCCTAATTAAAATGACTGTGACATTTCAGGACTCCCCTTTTCCTTATGCATGCTACCTAGATAATACATCTTAATTTAACATTGATTATTAGCGCTGATATCACAGTGCCCACTGAATTTGCATTAGCCTTTGATTGTGACAGATATTAGCCCCCTGCACCACCTCATGTAACACTGTGTAACCGAGCTCTGCCTCCAGCTTTTCCAGTTCATAAAACCCAGGTGAAATTCCTCCCCCATTCACCAATAAATCCTGCCTGTTCCATAAAGCTGAGTCCGGCGTGTCCAGGGGGAGCATCCCGGGAGGAGCGGTGTGGGCGGGCAGACGGGGGGCACGCAGGCTGGCTGCCGATGAGACCCGGCGTGTCTGCCGCGGGAGGGGAGCCTGCCACTGCCCGAGCATCTGCTGAGGTTTTGTGTCACCTGCAGAGCGTGCATGACAGCTTTATTGATGCCACGCGTTTTGAGCCTGGCTCCCGCAGCCCCGCGCCGGGGCAGCCGGGGCAGCGGTAAATCAGCAGCCGCCAGAAGCGCGTCCATGGCCCGGGGCGCGGGGACTGCGCCCCGAACCTTTCCGGGCTCCTTCATTCCGCGGATTTCGGGTAAACACCGTCTCTGCTGGGGCTGACCTCCTGGCTTTAAGCTGAGCTGTAGCCCTCAGCTTTTAAACTGCAATTAATGATAGATCTTCCCTTCCACTATATTTCTGCTAAGTATTTCTTTCTTGAGAGGAAACTGTATGACTCAGCTTTAAGCTTCGTTTCTTCTGTTCTTTTTGGGGTTTTTTTGTTTGTTTGTTTGTTTTTTGGGTTTTTTTTGTTTGCTTGGGGTTTTTTGGTTTTTGGTTTTTTTTGGGGGGGAAGTGGTTGGGGTTTTTTTTGTTTGTTAGTTTTTTGCTTTTTTGTTGTTGTTTTGTTTTGTTTTGTTTTGTTTGGATTTTTTTTCTGATAAAAGCCACCAAAACTTTTATAGGTGGAAAATTTTACATTAGCTGGGTTCTAGAGCACTTAATTTATCAGCAGTCATGTTGCATATGCACAGCTTTATGCAGGAATGTATGAAAACGTCTGCATGTAAATTGTTTTTGCATTTGATGGCTTTTGTGGACAGAAAGAAAATAACATACACAAACAGCATCTGTGTGCTCAAATTAAGAATTTGTCACTGTTTCCATTCAAGTTCTTAAGCAAGAAAACATTTTGCAAATGACAAGAGAAGGACAGATCTGAATTCCTTCACAAAAGCTGGCACTTGTATTCTTTCCTGCATTAGAAAGCTTTCATAACTTAACCCCTGGTGTTCCAAAATTTGTCATTTCTGCCCACAATAATAATAGACACACACATAATTTCAGGACACACATGAGACTGCAAAAATGAAAACTATATCAGATAAGATACACATTTTTACATAGACCTATACATGTATGGACTAGAATAGCTAAAATCCTTTTAGCTACGATAAAGTTGATCCACGTAATTGACGACCTTCCATAAACCTCCTTTTTTAGCATACAACAGCCCAAAGTTTTTTGTCTCTTACCAGAGCTAAAAATTAAGTTACAATCTATTAATGAAAATTTGTCCTCTATCTCTACAAAGAATTTACCAAAAAACATTGGTTCACAAAGCTCTTAGGACCTTTTCTCCTGTAGCTTCAAAATACTCAAAATAAAATTTAATAATAGAAATATAGAGAGAATTTTGAGAAGACAAGTACTTAGAACTACAACCAACAGAAATCTTGTCCTTTCTGGTTTTAAGATTGCTGAGAGGAGTATCTCCTGCTGATGCTGTTTGTTTTGGTTTGGTTTTTTTTAACTACACTGGCACAGCTGACTGGAGGTAAAATTCAATGTCAAGCAGATGCTGGAGGCACCATACAAAAGTTCAGCATCAGCTATTCTCCACTTCATACAAATATGCTTGCTTCACCACATCATTCCTATGACTGTTACATATTCTTATTTCACTCTGTTTTTTCCCCATAGGAATTTCCTTTCTCCCTATACTTGGCATTATCCATTCTTGCCTGTGAAATATGTGCCAGTGTTGTCCTGATTTGCCATGTGAAATTCTCTCTGAAGTTGGTGGTATGGTTGGTGGGAAAGATGGGAAAAGACTTCCTAGCAGGGCCTGTTGCCAACAAGACAAGGGGTAAAGGTGGTGGATGACTCATCCCTAGAAGCATCCACAGTCAAAGTGGATGGGGCTTTGAGAAACCTGACCAAGTTGAAGATGTCCCTGCTCATAGCAAGGCGGTTAGACTAGATGGCCTTTAAAGGTCCCTCCCAACCCAAACCAGTCTATGATTTCTCTGCACAGGTTAAGCAAGTGTGTTGGTCTGAGTTTATGTAGTCTGAAGTCTGGTACTTCATTGGCAGAATTTAATTATCTATCATGATCATTCTCTTACTACAAAAAGAAGGAGCAACTGTGCATCACAAGGTGTTCTTCTTTACCCCATGCTGCTATACATCATATATATACATATATATCTTCTACCAGCAAATATAAATCATGCACTTCATCTAGAATGCCAGTAAACCAATAAGTAATTGCTTTCTTCAGTGTTCTTGCTACACTGCACAAGTTATCTGCCATGTAACTGCTACTCAAACAGTGACAATGCAAAGGGTGGAATTAAACACCTTTTATTGTCTTCACATAATTCTATTTTCCATCCCTTTTAAGCTTTTCCAGATGGAAGTCACTCAGTTTTTTGTGATTTTCAGCACAGTAATTTGACATTCATTCACATTCAGATGTCAAATTTATTTTATGTGCCTGCTGTATAATTATACAGTTCTCCTTGGTATTGAAAGAGTGTGTATAGTAGAATAAGTTCACTAAAAATAACATATTTAGAGCTCCTAAAATTTTCTAGGTTCCCTTGACAGTAATAGACCTTTCAAGAATATTATCACTCAATACTTACTATAACTTATTTTTTCACAAGTTATTGTTATAGAATACCAAGAGAAAGTCAGTTATCTTACAGTTCTGGACATGGAACACCCAGAGGACTTCAGAATTACAATATGTTAGCCAGAATTGACATTGATACGTCAAATTCAGTACTTCTTCGTAAAGTAGTAGAATTTTATATATCATCACTTCTTCCAGCACAAGGTTAGAACTTATGTTTTTGAATCTGCCATGAAGAGTTTACTGAGGAATTCGTCCACTTGGAGAATCCCAGTTCACTCAGCCTATGATAAAAGACTCAAAAAAAAAAAAGGCAGGAAGAAATCAAAAGTACCAAAAACTATAATCATTTAATTCAACCTGCCAATTACTGTTTTCATGAAATGTCACTTTGCTCAATATCCGTGTCAGTGCTTCCCCTTCAGCAACAGAAAATATTTTAACTTGCTTACCTACTGTGATTTAAACAAATCTGTCTACTTCCCAGTTTGCTCATGTTCCAAAATTCACTCTGTACTGTGTGATAGAATCAATTAATTGCAGTATGAAGTACTGATTTCTGTCAAGGATTTTACCTTAGTTCTAATATTTTCTATTGTCAAAGTTATACATCGTTTTTCAAGTGAAAAATATTTTATAAATAAAATTTTATTAAGAGCCAATGCAGTACTAGTGAGGTTTTTGACCTGAAAAATAAATGTTATTAATTTTGGGCAGGAATGATCTGAAATTTAGAGGCAGGAGTGAAGATAATAATTTGGCTCTAAAGTTCTAATGAACTGTAGAGTAAAACTGTATTACAAAATTAACCTTGGATGGTAAACAGTGATGGAAGGAAATTTTTTAACTCTCCAGCTTTCCCTGCCTCTGAACTAATGAGTAGTTCCAAAAGGATATCAATATTTTTTCTTCCATGTTAAATCCATGTTTCTTTTCATACTGAAACAACAAACTGGTGTAAAGAGAAATGGCCAGGGGAAAAAAAAAATAGGGTTTTTCAGACAGTTTATTAGCAACTAAAAAAATGCAAAACCCATATCACAACAAACTGAGACTCTCCTCTCTGTAGGAGAAAATTCCCATTCTCATGTATAATTTAACTTTGTCATGAATTCTTAACAGAACTGTAAATTGAAAAATCAACATCTACTCAGGGATAGCAGGTGAAGGACATGCAGGCTGGCACCAAATTTCCATCAGCCTTAACATGGAAAAAAAAAATGTCTTACCTTGTTTCCTGTTATTGTAAACATGTCCTGTGGAGAAAAACCATTATGATTTTCTCTTTTTTTCTAAGGATATTTATACACAACCTTTATAAGCAGTTCTCCTCCAGATTTTTCTATTTAGTATCACAAATATATGAATTTAGGCATGGAATGCAGGAAGGTATAAAAAGTTAAATCCCATCTTCCTTCCATGAGCTTCATAACACACAAAACTACAATGTAGCATAAAGCACCTGCTGATCCCTCATATTTGTTTGTGTAGGAATTAGCTGCTGCACAAAGACTGAGCTTCTGAATAGACTTTACACATCTTTTGTAAATGTCTCTTTGACTCATATGGAGCTGCTTTGAAAAGGAAACAGCCTCGATATTGCTCTAGACACAAGATAACAAAACATGTACACTGTATAGAAGAAACTAATGCACTGTGAGCATTAAAGGGCAAATTGCCATCCACTCAGCAAATCTGTGCAGAATTTCTCCCAGTGGTTTTCATGGAGTGACACATTAGCTAACAATCACAATTTAGCTCTGTTTGATCATTAGCAAAAGCAAGAAAGAATGTTTTCATTTCTGTACTACAACTACTGCAGTTTCAGTTAGAAGATTTTGGAATTTAGCCACAAAACAATCTCAGTTTAAAACTTCAGAAGACAGCTTTAGTGTGGACGTTAAAATGCCAGAGCAATGTCTGCAGAGAAGAGTACTCACAAGACAGCCTCATGTGCCCTCCATAAGGAAGTGTAACTTTTCTATGGCTACATAGTTCATTTGCACAGAGACATAAAAATTTCAGCCTGATCCATTTTTGCCTTTCCTTCTTTAAGTTTAAAAATTAAAATGCTGCAGGACAGAGCATGAGGGTTATAGTCTCATTAGCAATTAAATTCTGGGTGGTGAATTTACTGCAGTGACAATACTGTGGTCAGTTATTTCTGCTCAAACTTATGAGCTTCTGTGGAGCATCTGGCCTGTGTCTGTGAAAAGTTCTCATATTTAACTTTTGAACAGGACTTATCACCTGGTTATGCCGTGAGACTCAAATCATAAATCTCCCTTTTCAGCAACAAAGATTTGGTTGGGTGACTCTCAGATAGCAACATCTGCTTACACAGCAAATGAGAACTCTCTTCCCATAAAGAATGCTGTTCTGACTATCTCAGTGTATATAGTGTCATAAAACCCACAACTGGAATAAATTACATGTTTCAAAGGTAACTTATGTAGGTGGCAGACTGTTCATCATGTGATTTATATCACTTAATTCTACAGAACATATATACTTTGTGATTTATTTTTCTGGATACTGCTTTCATGTAAGTACACAAGATATTTTTCCAGGCTCTTAATTTCATTTGCAATTACTTCTGACCTCCCTTTAAGGTCTGTACACCAATAAAGACTGACACAATCAGCTTACATAAAGCAATTCCAAAGGGACAGGTAATGTCAATAATGCAAATACAAGAGTGACTATATGTACAAAATACACATTGGAATATAAACCAAGTAAAAAGGAGTATCTTTCCTTGGCAGATTGGGATAAAATATAGCCCTGTTGGCTTCCACACCCTCACCCCCACCCTCATTTTAAGGTTGCAATAAAACTACAAAATACCAAAATAAAATGTAACTTCTCTGTAATGGGACAACCATAAGTTAAGGAAAATGCAATTAACATTGTTCACACCTTTATAGGTCTTTTGATCGCCCCAGTTAACCTAAAATATCCATGATGTAGGTCTAGTCAGATTATGAGACCATCTGCAAGAGACACTTTCTGGGAAATAATCTCAGAAGATCATAGTTTCAGAGACTAGAATAGCAAATTGATGGCTTAAGACTCTAGTTTCCCTGACCACCTCTACATCACTTTATAATAGAAATATTTTCAGCCAAACTATATTAGATATTCAGGGAAAGTAATTCAAATTTGCTTAAGAGCAGACAGACTGGGAGCAGAGGAGAATCTAATTCTTCTCAAAATTCATTCCAATATAAAATTTTTTTCAATAAGAAAGACGAGCCCTCTTAGAGAGCGTTGACTACTCTAATTGTTGTTAAAGACTAAGAAAAGAGTACCTTTATTAATAATTATCATGAATAGCGTATTATAGATTGCCATCTCTGTATAAGCAATGTAATAATTAGAATAAAAATATTATTTTGCTGATCTGTACTTCAAGGAACAGAGCTGACAGTTTCTCTTGGATCAAAACTAATGCTCTTAACTGAACATATCCAGTGACTTGAAACCAATTGTTTTTCAAGCATTGGGGTAGCTGGTTTTTTTTTAAGTAACTTATCATTAGTATTATCAAGAATTTGAACTCTAAGCTACAAATGAACCTGTTGTCTGCTAAACAGTAATTGGAGCAAGCTACAAACTTGTGTCTGACAAATTCATCCAGCATTAGTTCATGTCTTAACATGTCCTTTTAAGATAATATTCTCTCTTTTTACACCATTCAAGAGAGTGATAGTAACATGAGATATCTCTCTTCTCATTAGGGAATTCTTTACCTACTGATTGTCAATATTGAAAGTCAGGATTTTTTCCCTCAGCATTCATTATTCAGTAATGGCTGTAGTTTCAAGTCCATTCCCTTTTTTTTTTATGTGCATAAAGAAACAACTAGAGAGGTTCTGCTTGCCAGAAGTATCCTGAAGCAAAATCATCCATTCCGAATCAATGATGAGTTAGACAGTGTCCAACACCTGTTCAATCAGTGGGAAATAATTCAGCACAGGTGTTAATGGCAAGTCCAGTTTGCATAACTGCAGTTTCATGCCCTGGAAATTCAAAAGGTCATCATCAAGATTTTACAAAGACAAACTAATTAGTAAAAAACTTTGCAATAGTTGCATGATAAAAATTATCTTACCAGATACTTAGATTTTAGATAGCATTAACTTGACACAATTATAAAATGACGCAATTATAGAAAGTGAAGGTCTCTAAGCTAGCTTTTGGTACATCCTTAGTTGATCAATGTGGAAAACTATTCTGGATTGTTGTGTGGAAGTTAAAATTACTGTTCTGACTAAATTTTAAGAAGACTGGATATAGCCCATTATTTCAGAACATTTGCATAGAATTTAAAGCAATAATTATTTTTAAAAATGTGATAACAAATGTACTTTTTAAAAAAAGTGCATTCTAGCTTAATCTAAGCAAGTTTTAGTTCAGGTTGCAAGAAATCTTTGGGGGTCATTGAGTCATCTAGCAGGTGGCTTGCTCACTGACCAGCTGAGATTTAACATCTCCCAGGAGAAGTATACACAACCTCTCTGGGTAATCTCTTCCAGTGATTAACCACCCTTAACCACTTAAGACTTTTTTTTTGTTTAAATCCAGGGTAAATTTGCCTTGCGGCACCCTGTGTCCAGTACTTCTTGGCTTTTTGTTGTGTACATCTGTCAGAAGTCCCTGTGGTCAACCCCTTAGGCAGCTGTGCATAACAATTGGATCTCCCCCAGCCATTTCAAGACTGAATAAACCTAGTTCTCAGACTCTCAGTTTTCTTTATGTTCTCTCTTGCTCACATCTCTCAGTTCTGTTCTGCAGTCCCCTGTGGGCAGCCCTGCACTGAGTGCAGTGACCCACTTGTGCTCTCACAAGTCCCACAGGGCAGGGACCACTTTCTTCAACCTGCCACTGTGTTCTTCTTAATGCATCCTGCCATCAGCCCCACAGCACACTGCTGACCCACAATCAAGTTATTGCCCTCCAGAAATCCTGCTCTGTATTGCAAAGCCCCCAACTCTACCATTTCTCTGAGGTGAGAGTGGGCTCCCAGGATGTACTGGGGCAGGGGGTTTTTTATCCCAGATGCAGGACATTGCATTCTCCCCAAGTGAACTTCATGGAGTTTTTATCCATCCTCTCTCCAGTCTCTCAAGGTTTCTCTGAAGTGCTTGCTCTTCAAGGTATTGATTGTTCTAATCAAATTGGTGTCGTCATTCAAACTTGCTCTAGGTAAAGAAATGAAGACTGACAAAATGGAAGATCTTCACATGTTAAACAATTGACTGGAAGAAAAAAGCAGAAGGTAAGACTATTTCACCATTACCCTCAGACAAGTGCTCTAGGAATATGTGTTGAAGTCCCTGCTGCACAACACATCCATTGCAGGACTGGAAAAGAGCCTAAGCAATGAAAAGTAGCATTTGTTGTCAGTACCAAGTTACCTCCAGTAATGAAGATACTGCTCAGTTATGGGAATTTGCAGTCTTTTCTTTTTTTTCAAAGATGCAGGAAGCCAAACTCCAAACCAAGAGATATATGCTTAATATACAAAACATATGAATATATAGGAAAAAAAACCCTAAAAGAAAATAATTTATCTTTAATAATGACCATTGATAATTGTTATTTTTTGATTTAAAATAATTTTGTGAGATTTTTAGATTATAAACATGGCTTTGTTTAGTGTTCGTATAATTTTCTTTATGAGAAGGAAGTTCCTAATTATTTTAATGTCCTTTACCAACTAGTATATGCATATGCTATCAATGCTTTTTAAAAT
Source organism: Passer domesticus (assembly GCF_036417665.1). Classification (NCBI taxonomy): domain Eukaryota; kingdom Metazoa; phylum Chordata; class Aves; order Passeriformes; family Passeridae; genus Passer; species Passer domesticus. The sequence continues at coordinate 57,967,494 of NC_087475.1, read as the reverse complement.
AATGCCATACAGATATCATGGTATGCATTCTAATGCATCTAACTCAGTGATCTAATTGATCTAATTTATGTCTTCTTCCTAAAAAAATGCCAGTGCTCCTGATGCAGTTATCTGAAAGCTGCAAGTGTCCTTTAAACCAGCTCTGAGAAGTTCAAGATCCATTTAAAGAAGTATGATAGCCCTTTTCTCTCTTTTATTTATCCTTTACCCATAAAGCATGTCATTCCTGTACCTGTTATCATTAGTTAGTGCTATATTCATCCATTGCCTTTTAATGTATTGCCATTAAACTGGATGGCAAACAGTGGGCAGGGAAAATGATACGGTCAGTGCCCTGGGGATGTAACAGTAATGGATGGATGGACAGTAATGATTCACTTACTGCAATCAGTGCTACTCCCAGTCAGTTTTGTGATGCAATATTAGTTGCAGAAGAGATATCAGATGAGAGAAAAAAAAATAGAAAAGTAGATTAGCCTACATAAATGGGAAGGAAATAGCAAATAGTTGTGGCTTGAACCCTTCTGTTTATTGCTGGGTTTTAAAGTTCGGAAATAGATGAAAATTATAGGAAGCACTAAAATGGAAATTAGCTTTTTCAAAAAGTTCAAGGTTGCTGTAGACATTTCGAAATAAAATTATGTCTGTCCTTAATGCTTTTACTACAGGCCTCAAGACATAACAAAGCAAGGTGAAGCAAACAGATTTAAGTTATGTTTTTTCATTCCAGATGAAGGCTGAGTGTCATTGGACCCAGAATAACTTCTATATACTGCATTGGTGTATTGAGATAAAGTAATTTTGATCGAATCCTCTCAGATCAGTTGAGAATGAAAATAAAGCCACTGAATAGAGTGAAATTGTCCATGCACACCAAACTGCAGCAGCATAAGTATTCTTCTAGTAAGGACATACTGAGCTGGTTTAAAGCATGATGAAGTCCATAGGTCTTGCACAAGCTTTGTTAGGGTTCTGCATGCATCTTTTCTTCAAATCTTTTCTTCAAATTCGTTATTTCTAACACATATAATGATAGTGAATTACCTGCTCTTTACTTCAGCTATTTCAGCTACTGGGAGAATAATGCTCTGATAATGATGATGATATTTTTTTTTTAAATGCCGCACACTGTAAAACACAAAGGAAACACAAGATGGGGTAGAATTAAGTAGAAAGTTCAGAGATTACTAAAATGGCTCTACTTAAATGTTCATCTACAAAAGAACTTTATAGCCATTAGAATGTTCAATTCATAATTAATTAATAAATCCATTGACACAATACTTTTTCAATGACTTTTTCTCTTTCAAATCCATTTTTCTGGTGTCATGTCTGGAAAAAAGCTGGTTTGCAAATACTTCTTGGAAGAATTACAAAGCAAAACCAGACTGAGTAGGAGGTGTAAGAAAGGCATATATTTTTGATTGATAGAAGGATGTAATGCTGTAAGAATAATAAGCAGTGTTTAGATAGCTGCATAAGAAGCTTTACAACTGTTTAACAAAATATGTTTGTTACTATATACATATAACAAGAAACTGAATGCTACTTTAGTTTTATAGAGTTTAATTTGCTTTTCTTCTGAAAATAGGCAAATATAACAGCTGTTTCTAACCTTCAACTTTACAAACTTTGCTCTCATCTAGCAAAGCATTCTGCTAAGTTCCTGAAATTGGAGGTAAAGATGCAATTTCTGTACATGTTAAACCAAATTGGAGGTAAAGATGCAATTTCTGTATGTGTTAAACCAAATTGGAGGTAAAGATGCAATTTATGTATGTGTTAAGCCACAGAATTATGAAGACTATAACGACTGAAGAGTTTAAAACTGCATCCAGTACACTTCTTGCAAAGCTTAAGTGATGCATGTAATTACATTTTTTAATTCCATATAATACTTTCTAGCATACGTGCATATATATTACAGTTGTCTAGCTAAGCATTCATTGTCTGTGCTTTTATGTAATCTAAGATTTAAAAAATACAATTTTCAAGGAAACAGTATCAAAATAAAAAAAAAAAAGCAGATGTAATCTACAAGAGCAGAGCTAAATGTAAACCTCTTTGCCAATAAGAGGTTGCAGCACACAAAAGCCTGTGCTTCCGTGGAACATGGGGAGCATGGGCAAAGCATCAATCTCTGCTGAAAAAGGAGTTGCTGCTCTGCTTCTACCTATGTTCCATGTCTGATGATCAGTGACTTTTAACTATAAACAGGGTACAGTTAATTGATTCAAATAACCAAATTCTTTTTCTGATCTGTCAGTTGTATTACTGTTTCAGTTCAAATTCAAAAGCAGCTGTTTAGAAGTTGAGGTAGATTCTTTCTTCACGAGGGAAAGTTATGCATTCACCATTATTTCTGCTGCAGGACCAATCTCTTTGTTTCTCATATGAGTTTGTGCTGGATGGCTTGGGAATGCAGGAAGTTATGCATTGCCCTGGAGTTCAATAAGGTTTGGACAGATTTATGGATGAATGGCATGCTCAGGCATAATACAAAACACAGCCCACAATACTCTCCAAAATCAATCAGTTTGAAATCTCTTCCTTTCCTCTCATGTCTTATCAAGAAGAAACATCCCATAGCATCCTCCAAAACCTTGGAATTTTTCTGCTCCATTAAAATCCCCAGACAATTACCTCCCACATCCTGCATGTATTGAGTGATATTTTTCATGTGGGTGCAGCCAGTGTAAGACAAAAAGAGAAGGTCCATGCAAATCTTTATTTAAGACAAATAGTAGTACAGTCACAGCAGGTTAGGTATTTATTTATGCCAGGTGAGAAATTAAAATTTGCCTGTAGTTTATGGTAATTTACAGGATTTTAATAGTTTATAGTTTGAATGAGAAGAATTACTGAGCCAAGATGAATTTTCTTGGACAACACCTCAAAAGTTAAAGCAAGTGTTTGGTTTCTACAAAATGATTAAACTAAGTGAACTCAGACGTGTAGGAGCAACCACTGCTGTTATTCAAGTTTTGGGCTTTTTTTTTCTTCTTCTTTTTTTTTTTTTTTTAATTTTTCCAGATGGGGTTACACTGAAACATAAAATAACCCCTCTAAATGTATCTTTTTAGTACTTCAGCATAGCCCATCATTGTCTGCTACAGTACCATAGAACTCTGGGTCATGGGAATTATTTTACTTCAAGCTAATTCTGCTGTGGAGGGGTTTTTTTCAAGAGCTTTTTTAGAGTAAACTAAAAGTAACTGTCTTACACCTCTTAGATCCCTTAAAAAAATCTTCTTGATCATTATGTTACCCAAATGACCTTCTCAGGTCATTAGACATTATTAGACATTATAGACATTATTGAGAGATTTTAAGGAAATTCATTCCTGCTTTGCAGAAAGGTCCCTTGGAAAGATAGAAATGGAGAAGTGTCAGGAAGTTATCATTTTGCAGTAAAAAATAGGTTTCACATCACTAGTCTGCTTATAATTATGGTGATGAGACTTGCACACTCACCTTCAAATAGTTTTTAATTTCTTATTTGCTCCATCTAGCCAAGACCAGTGTTCAGCTGTCTTATTCCCTGCAGAGCTGAAAAGCAAGAAACAAGTGTTCCCAAGATACTAACTAGTACAAAGCTAGGGCACACAGCAAGTGGAAAAATCAACAAAATACATATCAGATAGTCTTCATTCCCAAATTTCTCCTCACGTCATCAGACCAATCTCCAAAGAGCAAAACTATCTGGTGATCCATATGAAATGAAATAGTATTGGCTAAAACACAAGTATTAAAGTATTGTTCCCTCAATGCTTCAAAACCCATGGGCAGAGCTTTTTCTTACCCCTAGATTCCTGTCATGCCTGTCCTAAAATAAATAAATAGACAAGTAGTTGTAGCTGCCTAGAGGCTGAAAAAGAGCTTTAAAGTATTTTACTAGTATTATTGCTGGTTTTGTTGTTGTTCTTATGTAATCCCTAAAATGCTAGCTGAAATAATTTTAATGGTCTGTTTCTGAGGGTGATGTGATGTGTCTGAAGAAGCCATCGCTGATGGAGTCAGAACAGCTAACTCTACTAAAGTTAGCTACCCTTCTGTGTTCACTCTTCATCTAAGTAGGGAGAGCAAGTCCATATTTTCCTGCTCTGCCTTGCCATGTTGTCTATTTCTTATGAGACACCTCTTGTCTCTCTAGCTGCTTGTGGCAGAAAAGCCCAAAATGAAACTTAAACTTGCCCTGCTGAGAAACTGAGGCCTGGAATTTGGTTTGGTGTTCTTTATTGTTTACAAGTCACCTAGCTTCGTCCAGTGTCATATTTAAAATACGTTTAATTAAGTTGTTAGTTGTTGATTTCAGGTGACTACTGATCACACTGGCTGGAATAAATAGGTGATTGGTAATCAGGAGCTCAGAACAATAGAAGAATTCTAAGAATTACTTCAATTATGTAAAATCATGCAGGACCAATAATAAGGAAAAAAAATTTCCCCCCACCCTGTATACACAGGAATAAATGGGAAAAAATGGAGAAAGAGAACCATACATATTAATGAGACAGCACCATCTAATCAAAATCCATTGTCTTCTGCCAGCTCTATCAACAAATTATTATAGAGGATAATGTTACACTTAGGAACTCTAAATGTTTATAAACAGCCCAATTACACTGTAGTAACTCATCCTCAAATTCAATCAGGTTTAATATTTTATCAGAAGAACAGAAGAAGAAATTTGTGTAAGATCAGAAAACTACATAGACAAAGACATTTTTGCCTATGTTGAATAAATATGTTAAATTTTAATTAAATGTATGTGAATTTTGTTATTTCCTCAATAACAAAAATAAAAAAAAAAGCAAAACAAGTTTCCAGTCTCTAAGGTTGTCCAGACTGCAACAATCTTAAATACCAAAACCCAAAAAGCACCCTAAAATCCCAACTGGCATATCATCAACACTTGTATGAACAACCAAGATGTACCAGTCAGTTGTAGGACAAGATATTAAAATTCAATAGGCTTACACTGACAGCTTACCAAATTTCTCTGTGTGTGCTTAAAATCTCTATTAAATGCATCCCAGCTTTCAGGTACGTTTAAATGGCATTAGTACAGAAGCTTTCCTTCATCTCCAGTTCCTATGAGCTTATAATTAATGGAAATAAATATGTATAATTGCATATGACTGTAGTCTTTCCCAGCAACACTAACCCATGCCTGGTGCTCCCCTTGGCAGTGGCTCTGAAAACAGCTTATCATTGAGGACTAGGAAATCACCTTTGCTTCCTTCTTCTTTACTGTTCTCTTCTCTTTTGGTCCCACAAGACAAATTATCTAGGGACAAACAGAATTATGCAGGAATGGTAAAGACCTATCATGTTATTTAAACACTGAAGAGAAGTAGTTATCTAAACCTGGGAGTGACAGCTGTGACTGCCAGGATTTGTTGCCAGCTCTAGGAATGCCTTGCTCTATGTGCTTGCCAGCTTTTCTAGCCTCTCTGTAAAATGGAACTAACATTTTTTGATGTCACAGAGATAAGTATTTTGAAGTACTTTGAGGACACAGAGCACTTTAATAGTGTTAAGTATCATACTTTAACTACATAGACCAAAGAAGAGAGTTTAGATTTCTTTCTTTTTCCCCGCTGAGATGTTATAATTCAATTATAAAGTTGTTATGATTTTGACCCAAATATGAATCTGAAACCAAGGATAGATGCAAAAATCATATTTTCAAGGGATGTCCATGTCTAAGTAGAGGAATAGTAGCCTACAGTTTCTCATTACTCATCTTGTTCCATCATTAACTTTTCACTTTTAATCTTTATAGCCTCAAAGTTTAAGAAATATTAAAAGATGAGGATCGCATGAAATTAATAATAATAATTTTTTCTCATAAATATTATGCAGCGGTATTCTGAGGCTTAAGCAGAAAAAAGGAAAATTAAAAACACAGCCCTGTGATGTCAAAGTAGACCATTAGAGTTAACCAAGTCTGTAGAACCATTTTTTAAGGAACGTCCATGCAAAATTCCCTATGCTGTATTAAAATATAATCAAACTTGTGCATAAAAGCAACTAAAATCACAGAATCAACCAGGCTGGAAAGACCTTTGAGATCATCAAGTCCAGCCAGCAAGGAGGGTATACAGGGAGTATGAAAACTCTTTATACAATAACAGTAAAGACTTATTCTAGTGAAATAGAATGCAGCACTGAGAGACTACTGCCTCATACAGAACCTAGCAGAATTAGAAATTTTGATTTGAAAAACAATGTATGAGATAATAGACATGTTGTATCAAATCATTTTCAGATCATGGACATTTCTTTTCCCAAAATATACTGTTATTCAGAATCCTGGACCTTGTTCAGATTGCTTATGCATTTTTACAGTCCATGGTATGGAAGAGAATGTCCCTAAAGCAGCTTGCTTTGTGTAGACTGCAAACTGAAGATGGAGAAGATGCCCAGTTTGTTAGGGTGTGTATTTTTTCTTCAGTGCAAGCAATAACCCAAAATGTCTGAAAATCTCTATTAGTGAATGCACACCTGAGTGTATGCCCATACAGATGTAAATGGGCCTGGAATGCCTGCGTCCAGTTTATTTTGGATTAACTGTAATGGAGGACACTAGACAGGTAATCAAATAAGCTCACAGAATCAAATTTAGTTTTCTCAATGAAGTTACAACTAATAGATACTCATAAGAGCCTTCTTAAGATAAAGAGTGAACCTGTAGTTAAAGAACAGATGCAGGTGTAACCACTGTATAGAAATATCGTCATAAACTATTCATATAAGTTTATTTCATATTTATGTGTGTAGCAATGTGTGTAAACAAACGTAGCACATAGAACTCTCACAAAAAGGATAGGGCAAATTCGTTTCCTATGGCAGATTCATTTCCTATGTAATCTGTGACTAAATATGAAAGGCAAACAACTACTATTAATTTTCAGCACATGAAAACTAGGGATGCCAAGTGAAATCATACAGCAGTGTATTTAATTCAAAACAAACCATCATTTTCCATACAGCACTTAAATTGAGAAACTTGTCATATGTTTACAGAGATGCTAGATATGGATTTTAAAAAATGAAGAGAAATAAATGGATCAAGAGGTCGTCAGTACTAAACAAAAGAATCTTATCCTGGCTCAGAAAATCCCCAAATTATTAATGCAATTTTGGAATTCTATTATCAAGCTAGAGAGAACAAGAGAAGACATGAGTGAATTTCTGAGGATATTAGGATCAAATGCTAAGTCTCAAAGGGTGCAGCTTGGGCAAAGGGTTTGAACCGACAGGGACAAGAAGTAACCCCAGCAGAAGATTACTTGGCCAAATTCTTGACACACCAACCCCAAAGTTTCTTTCCTTTATGCCTCTCCTCTTAATTGCCTTAAGGAACTTCAGCCAGTTTGAAATAATAGAATAGAAATCTGTCACATTCTTTTGTGAACTTCACCTCAGATCCTGCATTCTTCTGGGAAGGAACTGAATTTTTGTGTCTCACTCACAGTAGCAAATTACAATATATGGCCAAAATACTTAATGACTAACTTTAACAAGGGTGAAGTGCCTATTAAAACTGAAGATCCAAGTGAAAGATAAAGGAATTTTTTCAAACTCCAAAGAAATCTGGAACAAGTTATCAGTGAAAATGAGTGGTTTAAATTTGGATTTCCGACAGATCTAAAATTCTATGGATAATATAGGTAGTGCCATAATATATCATGGTTTTCCACTAAAAACAGTTAAGTTCATTTTGCTGTGTTACCTAAATGTAATTTACAATACACCTGAAAATTCTAAGATGCAGGTAAATAAGTATTGGCTATAGCCCATTAGTAAAATTGGCTATAGCTAATTAGTAAAAGATAAATAATGAGAACTCATGCCTAGTTTATTGCTTTTTTCCTTGAAAATATATTGATAATGCTAACATTACTTCAGAGAATGTAAGATTTATGTATTTGGAGGCTATTTTCATCCTATGTTTGTACTCTCTCCTTCACAGCTGTCATAAATGTTCTGTAACACTTCAAATTTTACTATGTTAATTACATCTAAAATGCTTGTGTAACTAATATGTAAGTATATTGTAAGCTTGTGCACAGCTAAATGAACTTCTGAAGAAATTGCAATACTTCGTAATTGCAATGTTTGTACATTATATAATTATACTGAGTTGCATGGGGTCTAAAAAAATTTGTACATGCTGTACAATCTCTGAACTTAATGAGTACACATAGTTTTAGAACTGATTCACGGTTCATGCTTGCAGTGGCGTTAGAATTAGATAAGATGTTAGTCTATCAATCCACCTCAGCATTTTATCAGTGAGTGGCATATTTCTTATAGTTAGACATGTCAACTCAAATGTAATACACAGTTTTTAACTGCAATTGTACTTTACTTTATGCGAACTTAAACCAAGTGATTTGTTCTCAAATTATATTTAGAAAGAATTAAAATAAATCCAAAACTATTGTATATATTTAACCCAAGAAATTCTGTTATTTCCAAAAAAAACAACATATATTTTTGGCAAATTAGCTAACACTGCATACCAAAAAGACAGATAAAAAAACATAAATGGTCTCTTTTTCCCCCAATTCATTGTGACACTCCAAACTTCAAAGCTGTCTATGATTTGCTTCTCTGATGCATAGAAACAAAACTTCAATTCTTCAGCTTTTAGACTGTTTCTGAAATATTCAACTTTTTGGATGTCTGATGGTTTTGATTTTGTTGGTGTTTTTACTAGGGCTAGTACTGACTTTATTTTATATTTTCAAGGCACTCTCCCTGGATGTAGACCTTTATCTAAATCCATTTTAAGCATCTTCTGCTTCAAACTCCTAAATAGCTTAGGTGAATGCCTTTCTCAGAATCTCACTAATTATTTCTGCTTTCTGGTCTTAATCTATTTTTTCCTACAGATTTTCCTAACCACATTGTAGTCTCATTTAAGAGAACAAGCCAAAAAAACCCCAACCAACCAAAAAAACCCACCAAAAAAAGCCAAACCAAAAAAAGAAACAACAAAACAAAACACTTTGCTTGAAGAGTCTGACTTTCTGACATTCGGTGTCCTTTGCTCTTGCTCTTCTCCCTTGGAAGTTTGCCTTGAAGGTTAAGGGAGCAAAATTAGACTCCTAAGAATATGTCAAGCCAAAACTACTACAAATGGTTGAATGATGGTTGGTGAATTAGAGCCCCTTCTTTAGTAATATAGAGCTTCTCTGCCAACCAACCCTGTGGCCAATTCTAATAATCACTGTCTGTTGCATGACAATTTTTGCAATCTCTTTTCTTCTCCAGAGTATTGTTCTTGCTTAAAACTTCTTAATCATCAAAGATTTACTTCATTGGAAAAAAGGGGACATCTCTCTTTATTCAAATTATTCAGTCTGTGCTACCATAACTTCGGGATCACAGCCCAATATAAGATACAAAAATTAAGATCTAAATCTATATTTCCAGAATGGAACTGGCTGCTTTCAAGCCACGAGTAGAGTGTGTTATAAACACATTTAATTTCTTATGTTGTACTCCACATTTCCCCAAATTTTCATATATTAAATTAACTGAGTACTAGCAATCATCTGCCTATATTCAATCCAACAATATTTTGGACATTTCTGCTCCAAGTACCAGCTCACCAAGCAGAAAGAAAAAATGTATTCCATCTGCCTTGAGTACAACATAAAAGAGGGAGAAGTTGGCCTAAAGTATCCCCTCTTCTCTTTTGAGTACTGTGCTGTTGGCAGGAGTGTATCCTCCTTGTACAGAAGAAGAAAAGAAGTGATGATGAAAAGGCAGACACTCACAAAAAAAAAAAAAAAAAAGTTTGCCCTTTCTGAAACAATAATCTCTGCAGGGATGAAAGAGGAGATATCAGTCTGCTTTCCATGAAAAATAAAACAAAGGCATGTGCTACACCAAATATTCCTGTACATCTAGTGGGAGGTAATTGAATTAAAAATACCCACCCTGAGGTGAAAATAGTTCTTGTGCCTGTATTTGCTGCCCTAAAACAAAGGCTTCTGGGTATATGACACAATTTCAGGAACTACTTTTCCCACTTTGGGCAATATTTTACAGCTGAAGCCACAGATGTCAAAGTGTACCAGAAAGGAAAACACCAATAATTTGACTCATAAGGGTTCTTCTGGGGATTTCAAATGAAAACTGGACTGATTCAGATTTAGGGAAAGGCAAAGTCCAGGCTGTCAAGATGTTACTTGGGCCTCGGGTCTTCAAACAGACACAAATAATTGTGAAGTGTTTATTGAGGAGTACATCAGTCTTGAAGGCAAAGAGTTCAAGGTGCTGAAGTCCATGCAAAAGCTTTCTGGCATAGAGTCCCAAGCAAGAGCTGCTGCAGCAGGGTTGCTCTCTGGTAGAGAGTCCCAGGTTCCGCGCAGGAACAGCGGCAGCAGCGACAGCTGTTCTCTGGCGCAGAGCCCGATGTCCCGAGCAGCAGCAGCAGTAATAGAGCCCCATGTTCTGAGCAGCAGCAGGGAACACAGCCTTCTTTCTTCTTTTCTTCTTCTGTGGTCTTCTTCTTGTGGTTGGTGACATGTTGATGCTGTGGTGGTTGATGATGATGATGATGATGATGATCCTTATGGCCCACTATGAGTTTTTTTATTCACAAAACATCCAACCAACTAAAAACATGATTCTAAAACATTCTTTCTAAACCAATTTGAATTTGATTCTAATATGTGAAAGTAGTATCAATTCTTACCTAAAAAACTACATAGATAATATTATCTTTTTACACAAATGTACTATTTGTTTTCTTACTTAAAATTTACACGTGTAGGTTTATCAATCTATGTGAATAGTTCTATCTATTTACACATGTAGTTTTATCTGTTTTAAGTAAATAATTCTGTCTATTATAGTGGCAAGGTTCTGTTGTGTTTTTATTATGTCTAGGACTGAGTTGCTGATTTTTAAACTAGGCTTTAGGGCCTTACTAGCTAGCACAGTTTCTTAAGGCACTTAGAATGTATTTCTAATTACTTAAAACCTAAAACTTTTAACTTTAACTCACACTCACTTAAAACTTAAACCTACACTTCTACTTCATATCTCTGTGGCTTAGTATATCTTAGTTTCTCTAAAGGCTTTAATTCAACCCCTGCATTCATCTCCCACTCTGAGGAACTCAGAGGGTCTTGCATTCCAGCACAGCTATAGGAATGGGGACATGGGAGCTTGAAAACAAAAAGAAAAGACAGTCAGATGAGAAACCACAGAGGAGGAGAGTATTAAAGCAAAGCTTCTCATAAAAAAAATAGGTAAAGAGACAGCCAGCCTGCCGGAAAGACTCAGAAGGAAACTAGATAGTTAAATATATAGGAAATGTAAGAAGGGATGAAGAAAAGAGACAAATGTGATTTATGCCTAAAATATTATGTGCAAGAATCAAAATGAGAGCAAAAACACAAGTATAGGAATGTTGGTTAAAGTTATACCATACATTATGACCACTCATTTCTTTCCACAAGTGTACTGGATTACACTTTCCAGATGTATTGTCTCAATACCTGGCACTTGCAGATCTTTGCAGTTTGTGAGGAAACACGCCTTAACTTGTGATGTGACCGAACTTTTCTCTGGATCTGTTAAGGCACAAAATAGTTTTAATTGTCTATTCTTCACTGTCATCCAATCTGTCTTGTACTTTGTGGATAGCCTCATATTTTGTGCGAACACTGGATCAAGAGAAACAAGCTTTATTCTAGAAAATGAAAGGGATAAGATCTTTATAACAAAATGAGACATAAGTTTCCCTTGATGAAGAACAAAAAAAATTTAAAAACTCCACAACCACCTCCCAAAGAACAAACAAACAATAAAAAGAAAAATAAAACAAAGTAGCAAGAAAACAAACAAACAAAAATCCCCAGACAAACAAACAGAAACAAAACATGACAACAATATCAAAAGGCCCCAAAAAAAGCAAGCAAAAAAAGAAGAAACAAAAAAAAAAACCACATTCCCCTCCCCCCACTACTTTGGATAAATCTCAGCACTAATTTTCTTTTAGATGTTTCTTTATATTACTGAATTTAGCATTTGGGGTAATTTGTAAATTAGTCTCTATTCACTATAGGCTGCACGTTTTTTCCTTTTTCCATTTATTCTGCTTCTATCTTTACTCTTTCCTTGGTGTTTTGTAATCCATTAAGAAGATAGTTTGAGTAATGGAAATCAAAGTGGAAACAAGTATGGCTGCAGTAGCTAAAAATTTCCCTTTAATACAAAAAAATATTTTAATGCAGGCTCTTAAGACTCACTAATTGCAAATAAAGAGATCTTTTTCTCTCTTTGGAGAGATATTTCTAGTGAATCAGATTGCTACACTACTTTGCAGATTGTACCTCAGAAAGTTTGCATTTCCCACACATTTTATTAAAATTAATCACAATCTCGTTGTTATTTCTTCAAAGGCACCACACAGAATATAATGGATTAGCTGTCAGGTTTGTTTCTTCTGCACTCCATTACCTTTTGTATTTTCAGAACCTTTAATATCATATGAGGAACTTCACTCCTGAAGAGAAAAGGGAAGCAGGACATTAAAACACTCCTTTTCCAATCTGAACATTAGATCAAATTACTGATAGAGAGCCACACTGTGTTGCTAGGAAGTAGCCTTTTACAACGGATCCCTGTTGGTTTTCTTTGCTTAATTTTTATTTTTCTCCCTGGCTATGTTTTATACCATTCCAACTGGCTAAAAGATAAATTTTTTAAAGAGAGACCTAATCCCTTACAGTTTGGAGGGAAGTCAGTCTTAGTTTCTTGGTTTCAGTGTCAAGGATCAGTCTCTGAGGATGTTGTTTAGCCATATTAACATAGTGGCTGAATAAAGACTGAATGAAACAAAGGGTATTTTAAGAGTTGTAAAGGTGAGCAGGGAACACAGGAGGCAAATTACAAGAAAACATTAATTGCAACTTTGTTGTTTTAATACTATACAGACTGTGCTAAGTATGACAAAAGAACAGAAAAGAAACATAAGCTTGAACTTCACAAAGCTTTTGATCTGGTTTATAAGACCAACACCCAAATAGGATGCTATCCAACAGTAAGGGAGAAAAGAAAGTAAATCCTGAGCTGATGCTACCTAGTAGTACTGGAGAGCCCAATTATTGGGAAGCAATAGATAGTATCAGTATTTTTCATGATCTTATAAGCAAAGGCAATTTACAAAGAAGGAAAAGCAGTGAAAAGTAAAAAAGCAAGCAACAAAAAGAGGAGAAAATGAGAGAAGAGGTGGCATTCCTGAACTACATTCACAAAAATAGTTCCAAAATCAAGGAATACTTTTGTCCTCAACTTGAGACTTCTGGCCATATTCTTAGAGATATTTTATGCAATTTTTGTGATGAATTCTATGATTTTAAATTACTGAAATCACTAGAAGATTTTGCTAAAGATTTTTTTTTATTTTTGTAGTTATTCAGCTAAAGAAGAATTAATCTCCAAAAATGCAGTAAGTTTATCAGTATTACTTAGAACAATCAGATGCAATGAATCTTATATGAAGTTAAAATCTTTATGGTGTTGCTAGAAATAATTGTTACATTCCAACAGAAAGATTCTCATTGGTTACTCTTGATGAGATTCCAGGGTGTTTCAACACATATTGAATATGTAATCTTCATAAAGTCATTACAATTTAAATGAATAACAAGGACTCTATTTGTTGTTATTTCTGTTGCTGTTAAACCAGCCTTTTGGTCTTTAAAAGAAGCTACATAATACTGTTCAGATTCTTCTGACTTTTAAGCAATATTGTTATGATTTTTCTAATCCTCAGTGATACAAATAGTGCAAGTTTCCATTGTGCCTTCTGGAGGGTTATGAGTACACTTGTAGAAGCACTAAATGAAATAAGAATGCATCGTGCTAATAGAAGTAGGAAAGTTTCAAATAAAATACTTAAAAAAGATTGGCAAACAATCTCAATGTCCTTCTCCACTGACAAATGCAAGCACTCATGTTTCAATACAGTATTCTCCTTGTTTCAGTACTTTGTATCTAGTAGCCAATGCTGAGGCATCCAAAGCATGAACAAGAAAATGCAAAAAAAAAAAAAGGCTTCTATTTATCCCATGTGAAAAATTACAATTTCTAAATGAACAAAAAGTCCCAGGTCTGCACAGCCTGTGGGCAGAAGCTTAAAACTCATGTCTTCAAGGCTGAACATTATTGTACAGTCATCTAAACAAATTGTAAAAAATAAGATCTGCTTCAGGAATACATTGTAATTGCCTTTTGGAGAAATATCCAAAGTTTGTATTACCTGCTGTCCTCACACACTCAGTGGATGCAGGAATCATGTGGCCATTCCATTTAAGATGCTTTACTGTAAATTCATTTTGATACGAGAAAGAAATTTACACTGAGAATAACAATTCACTGGAAGGACCATGACAGAGCGCCCATCACTGGAGGTTTTCAAGATGCAATCTGACAGGTTATGAGATAATCTCACCTAGGCTCCCCTTCCCTTGAAAGGTTGGGATAGACACTTTTCCAAGGTCCCTTCCATCTGGTGCCATTCTATGATTCTGTAGCTGTACCTGTGGTGTGTTGACCTTAGTCAGCTGTCTAGCACTTATCCAGTCACTCTTCTGAACAGGAAAGAGGGAGAAAATAAGGAAAAAAGCTCATTAAGCGTTAAAATAAAGATGGAGTTCTGCTATCAAGTGCTGTCATGGACAAAACAGACTTGACTAAGGAATTATTTAACACAAGGCTAATTTAATTGGATTTGGATATTGAGAAACAAAGACAATGTTAAGGCAGCCCACTGAGAGGAGTTTGATTCCATCTTATTACTCTTTCTTATCATGCAGTTAACAAATCATAAGACATCCCCTGAGCCTGTGCTTAGCCTTTCCTTGTAAATCAGAGGTGCAGATACCTTCACCATGTTTGTGGCTTTTTGCTGGACTTTTTTAACATTTATTTATATTTTTATATTTTAACTTAGGTAAGATGAATCCACTTATTTGACTATTACAGGAGAGCCTGTAATTCCATAGAGCTGTAATTCCAGAATATCCATAGAGCTGTTAGTGCTGTGTTCTTCTAGAGAAAAACATGATAAATAGAGCCACAATCCCTCCTCTATCTTCCACTCACCTTCTGTGACCAGAAAGGAAAGAGCTGTCAGAAGGCACCAAACTGTTGTTTCTTTCGTTTTGACTGCAGAGTTCAAGAATCACCAAACTTTTTTCTTTTATTATTATGAGATGAAATTTCATGTCAAAACTCACTTTAGTTACATGTCTTTGACAAAGACAACTGTCAGTAACAAAAGTGCTTTTTTCCTTTCTATCTGAGTTCCATTAAAAAAATTCTACTCCAGGCTTGTTTATTTCCAGGGATGTAATTCTGGACTATGTGAGTCTCTGAATCAATAAAAGCATAAGCTTGAAGTTAAAAAGTTATAAGCTGTTTATCTCCTGTATTTTTCTGTAAAGGCTCTGAGAGGGATACACTACTTGACATATTGCAATTCACTCCAAAAGCTGAAGTATATTCATAAAAATTGTTATTAATTTTCATTAATTATTCATTTCATGACTGTTAATGAAGTGAAAATAAGTACCATCTAGCTACAAGAAATCCATCTCCAAATTTCACAGTTATATTTCAAACATTAATCTCTTTCCCCTGGGCTATAATTGTAGGACTTAGATAGCATTTTGATGGAAATCATCTAACTTTTTTTCTCTCCCTCAGCTGACCAACAGCTTGCTAGGGACACAGCCCATAAGGGCTTCTTAGTTTGCACATAATATCTGCACCAGAGGATCAGCTTTTTAAAGTTCTGTCTTCAGTTGAAAAATATCACAGTTTAATAGTTCAGGAAATTCAAGTTCAGACCCTAAAAAAAATTTAAAAACGTTTTAGGGATGAAAAGGAAGTACTAATGATTAGTGGTTGCTTCTTCTCTAAAACAAACAGTAAGTGTAGAAGGAAACTTGAGGTTTTCATCAATTTATTCCATATTTAGTCAGTACTGTCAATCAATAACTAGGTATAGTCAAGCTAGTATTTCTATGTGCTCCAAGTATAACATGGCAACTGAAAATTGCTGTATATTACAGGTCTCTCTCTTCCCTACTAGTAAGCATTGAGTTCTAATTCAACACAATTTCAGTATTATCCAGCTCCATACACAATAGGAATTGATGATCTGTTCTTTCACCTGTTTCTGTTCTTTGTGACAAATTGATCTGATAAACCAGAAAATTAAACTGTGTCTGGAGAAGCCAGACTGAACTCCACCAAAAATAGAAGAAATGGGACATATACTTATTTGGATCAGGCAAGCATTTGAAACCTTAACTATAAATCACAATGACTAATCAAACACGACAGTGTTCAGAATGACACACAGCACACTTTTAAACACAGATCTGAAAAAGTCAGCAAAAATTCAACTAGAAAAAAAAGCAGGAGATATAAACTTGAAAAGATTGTGATTACCCTTTTAATTGTGTAACTAACCTACCTCAAAACCTTCCATTGAATTAATGAGGCCATATTGCCATCTTCAACACACAATGAAGAAAAAAATAATAATCATAGCAAAGCAGAAACTAGAAATCTTAGCAGTGACTTAGGTGATGAATTTACACCTGAAATGACACACAGCAAAAAATATGAACAGTTTGAGAATATAATATGTACTGCAAATACTTTGCTTATTTACTTATATACTCTGCAAATACTTAGACATAGTAGCAAAAGAATGGATAAAATGTGTTAGAAGTTGCAAAACCTCAATAAAGAGTTATTTATGCACTGTCAAAGCACAGAATTTTCCAAACTAAATTAGGCTACTAATATCCAACAGAATTTATAATATTCCTGAAAAGAGTAGAAAATGCAGCACTTAGATGGTTATTGAGGAGGAAAATATTTCCTGTTTCAGAAAAAGCACCATTTTTTCTTGAAGATTATTACTATCTTTCCTTTCTGTTTCATACAGTAATGGAACTAAATAAATTAGTGACTCCTTTTAATTAAATGTTTCGTTCCACAATATTCTTCACTTAGGAAATTCCATTGTCCTCAGAATTCAGCTCTAGATATATGTAAGAGTGGTAACTTTTATTAATTTTTCCCCATGGGCCTGCCCAAATAAAAATGGCATCCATCCTTTATATCAGGATACAGAACACAAACATCAGCACCTCAGAGCTGACTTTTGATTACTTTACTTTCTAATGTGAACAAACACAGTAATGAGTTTGCATTAAATTTGGACTTCATTAATTTAGGAAAAAAAATTAAAGTTTTCACCTTACTGAAGCTCTGAGTTACACTGCAATCATTTAGTTTTTAAACTGTGTTCAGGAATCTGCATCACAGATGTAGCACTGGAAGGTTGGCTATGTTTTGATCCTCCTTACTGCTCATACATCTTTAACTCACAGACAGATATTATCCTCCTGGTATCAGAGACTTGAGAAACAAAACAAAGGGATAAACTTTTAAAGGGTTCTAAAGAAAAAGGAAGTGTCTGCATGATTGTGTTATGTTGCTTTAGGCCTTTATCGAAAGCCCACTGAATGCAATGGATAGATTCCTAAATATTTCCAGAGGGTTTAGAATCTTATTTTCTGCCTGCTTCTGGTGGTATAAAAACTGTGAGATAGGGTGAAGTAGAGTCGGTAGAGCCTTCCTTTTCTTCTTTGAGCAGACTGCAAGGAAATGGGATCTTCGGACTTATGTATCATCAAATGTAACCGAAAGAAAAAAACAACCAAACACACACCCCACAAACCAACGCATACCAAAAAAAAAAAAAAAGAAACCAAAACCAACCAAACAAAACAAAAAAACCAAAAACAGTTACAAAATGCAACAATGGAGTTTTCATTGTCCTTAGGACAAGACAAAGTTATAGGTGTAAAGTAATTGTCACTCAGAACATATAATCATCGACAAAATTATCACAAATGAGGGTATTACATGTTTTGGCATCTTTTCTTCTGAGTAATCTGAAGATACTAGAAAAAGCACAGAAATTAGGTACAGAAATTTCCTGAACTGCCATGTTGAAAACAATCAACTTCACCATCTCATACTCCTTAATCACCTCTCAAGAAAAGCAGAGATTTGCATGCAATTTGCCAAGAAGGCTTTTCCTCACTCTACTTACCTTTAAATCAAAATGCAAGAGGCAAAAAGCCCAAACTGTAGTTTTTCCCTTTGTTCACAGCAAGAGAAACATTTTTCTCTAATCACCCACTGGTTGAATTTCTCAGAACATACTTGTTCACAGTTTTAAATAGCAAATAAATAAAATGTATAGTCAATAGGAGCACTATAATTTGCTAGCATTTTAATTTGGCAACATAAGTTTTATGTCAATCAGTCACCCTCTGCTACTTTGCACAAACGTGTTTTTTGGAAAAGCTTCAATACATCCTGGCACCTGAAGCTGAGAGAAGTATCCAAGTCACTCTACCACAGAGATGAAAGTGAACATTCATCTGTAACATAACAAATAGAAATGGATGAGCAAAGAAAACAAGACACACAAGTAAGTGCTTTCCCATATCTAGTATACACAAGCATTACATTCTGGTGGCATTACATTCAACAGAAAAAGGGAGCCTTTGTATTAAAACTCTATAGGTTCAGAACTAACCTTGGGGGAAGAAGGGTTCTATATTTTTGTCCATAGAGTGCAGAAAGGTAAAGAAGATGATATAGCACTCTGTTAATTTCTGTTCTGAAAATATTAGTTTTACTTTTAAGTTAGTGTGGAAATATAGTTCATGGTAGTGTATTACAACATGCACCACAGTAATTGTTTATTGCAGCGGGTGTTGCTAAGGCTGTTCAAATGGAATTGTTGTATTGGTTTTTCTATACATATTATTTTTGGTTTGGATGAGGTCAAGAATCAACAGGAGCAGTTGTGTGGCTCACAGGATAATCAAAGCGAGCAAAAATTACAAAATTTTCATTTCAATTGGAGTAAATGTGAATTTTTCTACTAAAAGAAGAAGGTGGTTATAGATATTACAATAACAATGATTCTTCAGATACTGCAGAAAAATATGGTTGCACCTTGTGCTTCCCTCACACAAGACTGACTAAGTACATACCCTGAGACTCATGATGATCCAGTGTTAAAACACATTAAAACTACAGCTCTGTTTTACATTCTGTGATGACAGACACTCCAAACACAGTAATTTACAAAACCACAAATCTTTACTCAGGTCTTCAATCAAGTATCAATACGGCTCACAGTAAATATAACTGGGCAGCAAGGTCTCAGAATGCGGCCAACAACATCTCAGGAAAACAGGAATGACAGAAGACTCTGGAGTTTTAAGTAGTTTTGTGTCATTATGGAATAGAGAACACTAAGTCCTTGTAGATTATTATAAAGACAACACTGACCAAAATATTACACATCTTGATGAAAGTGCTGAGAAAAATGTATATTCATGAGACAATTTACATACACTCTTCCATTCCAACCTCATTGCAAACACCGTGCTCCTTACACAGAAAGAGTAAGTGCCTTTTTCCAAGGCAGGAAACACTCACTTGTCAAATTAAATTGTTAAATCTTCAGTTTCCATATTTATAAGGATATTTCAGAATCAAGTTGGAGTGCCCAGCTGAAAAAACAGAAAATAAGATCTACAAATGCAAAATATGCAAATACCCAGGATCCTTTTTGAAGCTGAATGCTTCAAAAGTAGCTTGAATGAATTCCTATATATGTGGTAGGAAATAAAATTCAACAGTACAAGCTGAATTTCGAAAAAGGAGATTTTTCATCCTACTTGACCAAAAAGCCAGGCAGTCTTGGAATAGTTTTAATCAGAGTGAAGAGACAGATTTCTTGCTTAACCAGTAAATTTCTTGCACAATAAAATGGGAAAACAAACTTCAGTGTGCACTGCAGAATTCTATTTAAAAAAAAAAATCCTAGATAAGGATCTCCAAATACTTACACAGAACAAATTTAAGTTCAACATGGTGAAGTCCTGGAACCTTACTTGGGTCACAGCAACCCCATGCAGAGCTAAAGGCTTGGAGATGAGTCACTGGGCAAGTGGAGAGAAATAAGGCAAAGGTTTTAGTTATTCTCAGTACCTCTTGGTGAAGAGTCATGGATTGTTGAGGTGAGATTTACTTGATTCATAAGTTACCTAGGTTTATCAGTCTATTCTATTGGCTGTAATGAAAATGAATATGAAGAAATGGAAATCTGGAATGGTAAAACTGGAAGTGCCAGCAGACTATGTAAAGACTGTTGAAAACTGAAACCCCGAAAGCTATTGAAGATGGAAAATCCATGATCTGCAGGACAATAGTTTAAATATTTCAGGATGGATTTGAAATTTGAATGAAAAGCTCAGATTTTAGCTTACTTTCTTTAGTGCAATGCAATAAAAGTAAATTTTAATCAGTCAAAAAAGGACACCTAATTGTACTTTTAGGAAGATTCTGTCTCAACTGCATGTTTCTATGAATCCTGTCCCTTTTAGAGACAATACATAGTTTACAGCCTTTTAAAATCATAAATCTATGCCTGATACACATTCATGTGAATTAAAAAAACTGGAAGGTATGTTTCTTTTCCATCAATATGATTTTAAGACAATATATTTTCCTAGTCTAGGAACTGAGCATTCACTGAGTACAGTGAATTACGGTATCAGAATTACTCCTTCAGCCTATGTCTCGTTGATATGATGCAGCAATTTAAGATATGGAATACCACACTTAATCCAGTGTAGTGACATGCTTGCAGATGAATAAAAGCTCTCAGAAGAGTAGCTTGAAGTCTACAACCCATGTGACAGTCAGTCTTCACTTTCACTGAAGGCTCTGGTGGGGACTTTACCTAAAAGATCTTAGAATCATGGGCTTGTTTAGGTAGATAAAGACCTTTAAGATCATGAAGTTCAACCATCAACCCAGCACTGCAACGCCCACCACTAAACCATGAACACCCCTAAGCACAACATCTATATGTCTTTTAAAAACCTCTGGGTATGGGGATTCAGCCACTTCCTTGGGCAACCTGCTCCAAGGCTTGACAACAACTTTGGTGAAGAAATTTTTTCTAACAGGCAATCTAAACCTCCCCTAGAGCAACTTGTGGTCATTTCCTCTTACTCAATTTCTTGCTGCTTGGGAGAAAACAGCAATGTCCACCTTGTTACAGCCTTCTTTCAGGTAGTTGTAGAGAATTATGAGGTTCCTTCTGAGCCTTCTCTTCTCCAGTCTAAACTACCCCAGTTCAGCCACCTCTCAAAGACTTGTGCTCCAGACCCTTCATAGCTCCTTTCTGTTCCATCAGAAGCACAAGGACTCTGGCCAAAAGCAGGTCTGAGGACGAGGCTACAGAGTATATCTAAAGGTCAATCCTGGAGGCAGAGCTTAGGACAGGTGCACCTCCACCATACCTGAACTGAAATCCAGGCATCAGTCAGGATCCCAGGTGCGGCTGCTTAGGGCCACTATGGCTTGGCACATCAGGGTAAAAAATTAATGTGTCATCAGATGTTTTAGGATTTTTACAAAGAAAAAAAGTAGAATGAACAAGATTTCTTAATTGCGATGGTTTGAGGGCAAAAATGTTTTTGTAATATTACACACAATTGGAAAAAATATTTACTCATTTAGATCTTTTTCAGTACAAGCACAAATCTGTATTTATTTTCTTTTTAAATCTGAAATTATTTTCCCTGAATTACCTAAGGGGAGGTAGAAAAAGATAGAATCCAACGTATAAGATTTTCTTTATTATCTGTCAGGTTTAATTACCTAACATAAATATTGTAATTTATTAACACTTTTAATAATGTGACCTTCAATTATTCATCAGGGAAAACCAAATATTATAGACAAAGACGTTTGTTCTAAAATTACTCTAACTAGTGAAACATTTTCTGTTTATGGTGTACATAGACTGTATTTCCAAAAGAAGCACGTAATGTTTTAATTTGACAAAGTTTTATGCACAATATGTTATTCTTGTATTATGACTAACAAAAAATCTATTTGACATTTATAATCCTCTTGCATTGTGAAAAGGAGAAATAAGGCAGCAGACTGAATTTTGTATTCATACATGAGAAACAACAGTGCTTTGCACTTATATCTTATTTTTCATTTTTAAGATTTCAAAACTCTTTATAAAAACTCCCAAACATATATTCTTATTTTACAGATGGCATCCAAGGATACCTGAGGCAGACAGACAGAATGGCACAAAGTCACACAGACATTGATGGGAAATGTATTCAACTTTGCAAGACAAAAGAGCAGAAAAGATTTGTTGTGCACACCTCCACCCTGTCCTAGTCAGAATGCAACCTTTCAGTGTGAAATCAACAGAAATTTGCTAGGTTTTTCCAGTAGCAGGTGTTTCAAGTCCTCAGACGTGAAGACATTAACCAAAGTGTAGTTTCAAAGAATAGTATTGGATGTAGCATAGCAACCCAAAGTTCATGTTTGGTTTACTAAAGGAAATGTTTAAACAGGCAATTTTCACATTTTCTTTTGAATCGTCATTTAAGGAGAAATATTAAATAAAATCAAGTTCAGTTCAGATTAGTATCTTGGATTCTAAGATTACTGTGCTACCAGAAAAATATCAACAGTCAACATTAAGTTACAGTATTAAATAATTCACCTATCTATAACACTTTTTCCAAGGTCAAACAGTGCCAGCAATTTAAACTAGTCTAAACACCAGATGAACCTGTGTTTACAGATAAAATTGTACATGATACACGCTTTGAGATGGTTACTCTTAAAATTGCACCCTCAGAAAGTCGTAGTCTAACTAAAAGTGATAAATGTATGTATATGTTATATATTCATGGCTGGACTACAACCAGAAAGTTCATCCCACCCATGTCAAAAAGTCAAACAGTGACTCAGAAAAAAAGATGATGGAGTGTTGAACCATACTACTCAAAAGAGAGGACAGATAACTCAGGTTATTAGGCAGTGTGTTCATTCTCTTCCCCCAGATTATCTTTTAGTGCTCTGATTTTATATAAAAATTTAAAACTGAAATATTTTCCTTGGCTATTTTTGATTTCATTTATTGTAAGAAGTAGAAGCCTCATTTGATTGCAAAAGCAACAATGTTTCTCTAGTGGACCTACTCACTATGCCTAGATAAAGGGGATTGGATTATAATTTGCAAAATCTATCAGATTTTTTTTAGATTTAGAATGTGATATACAGTACATATCATTCATTGTAGTTTCATTATTTTGACAGACAACTCCTTTTCCATTTTGTGTCAAGAAACAAGTTTTCTCTCACCTTTTTAAAGTGACTAGCATTGAGGTCCTTGTGCATTGTGTGCTATTCATAAAAATCTCATGCAAAGGCTAAAGAACACAGTTCAAACTTACTGTGTTCTTTTCACTTTGGATAAGCAGCCAGATGATTACCTGTGGTTTATCAGGCCTGTCTGAACAAGACACCAGCCAGAGAATCTTAAAAGAATGTGTGTTCTTAGGTGATATCCAGTATATGCAATCTTCAATGCACTTAATTCAAAAAATTCATAAGTCACTATAATAAGTCACTATAATGTAAACTCACAGACATGAGATCTCAGAGCAACTTACTGACTTTAATTAAGCCTATCATCCTATTTTTGTGTCATGAAAATATTTTACTTCTATTTTTCAGAAAAAATAAGCATTTTGCCTGTGTAAAACAAGCATATAATGGAAAAGCTAGAAGTGTTTACTCACTTCTGAGTTTTCATTAACAGCTAGAAAAAAGGCCTACAACAGTGTGTTTGTCTGAAATTAGTCTTATATTTTTCTTTGATTAATTTTTAGACCTGTTTTAACTTTTGGCTTTGTTTTTCTAAATTGGAAAACGGTTATTAAATAATTTTTTCAAAAAGTGAGAATATTGTGGTTATTGTAAACACATCATAGGTAACAAATGGTGGAGAAAGATACTGAATACAATAAATCTTTCTCTTTTAGCTTTCCTGACAGAATCAGCATGCCTATTCCTGCACACTTCTATTAAAAATCGCCTTTCACTCTGTTGCACAAGTAGGTGTGGAATTGCCAGGTTGATGTCCTGTAAATCATGATTCTGAGCTGCAGAAGTCAAAGAGATTTTGTCACTATCTTCAGCACTGGAGCTTCACTCTTTGTCTTTGGAGCCAATCAGCTTTACTCACCTAGACCTGTGACAGTTTGAGGCATCGATGCCTTCCAGCTCTTGGCTCGTGAGGCTACAGCTGGCATAGCAGGGCCAGCTCTCTGCAAAGTCTGTCTTGGTCCAAAATGCTGGATTTGCACTAACAGGTGCTGATATAAAGCAAAATTTCTCTTTTGCTGGATCTTTAGGAGGGCAGAATGCTCAATAAAAATGTTTGTAAGAGACGGTCAGGGACAGAATTTAGCTGTAGAAGTGTTAAGGTGTAGAAAAAGCACTTGTTACTGAGCAAATTTATTTACAGAAGTTAGACAAACTTTCCTTGATATTCCAGTTTATTTAAGTCAGACTTTTATATTTCTTCCTCTCACATTCATCCAAATCTCACCAGGAATTTTGACCTTTGCTAAATTTCATTAATAGAAAAAAAGTCAGGTAATAAATAATTAATAGAAGAAAAAAATTCCCTGAATTTATGAACTAAATTTTCTTCCCTTTGCAAATTAAATTCAAATCTTTACAGAGATTCTTGTATTTTTGCCTTGCAAATATGACAGCAATTACATTAAGTCCCATAAATTTTCATAAATTTTTCATATTCCATTGCTCTTGACCATTATCATAATAAAAAAGAAAGAAGAAAAAAAAATCTAAGGGTATTTCTTAAGACTTAACATTAGGCTTAGGTAAATTTGCATACATCTAGGTTCTAAGTCTTTGCTGATTATGCAGACATTTTCTGTAGATTTCTCCTGGCCCTTAAAATGCATTGTACACATCACATCTCCGGAGAATTTAAAGCCAGATTAATGTTTTAATAGATTTACCTAAAATAGGTCAAACTGTAATAAGATCTAAACCAAGTGGCCCTTTGACTATACCTGTAACTTTCTGGATAATCTGCTGAAGAGATCAGTAAAAGTAATCCCGAAAAAAAAAAAAGGCCAGCAACTTTTGAAGCAGATACAAATCCACAGAGCATTCACAGATATTCTCAGAGCCATGGGATCCTTACTGCATGGTCAACCATCAGAAATCAAACCTGATCTTATTTGTGATAGAAATGGATATTCAGGAAAATACTAGAAAGTGATGTAGCATACTTTATTACTTATTTTTGTGGGTTTGTTTCCTTTTCTCCATGTATAATTGTCAAATTTTTTTAATATTCCTGTTTTAACACTAGAAAATTCCACCAAACTTAGAGAAAAGCAAGAAACAAACAAAAACACAAGCTAAAAAGGTGGGTTTGAAGCCTCATTCCCACTTCATTTTTCAACTTATTTCCTAGGCCTGGTGTAGTGAGTCTTGTTGGGATAGAGTTAACTTCCTTTGTTGCAGCCCTGATGATGCTGGTTTGGTTTTTTCTCCAAAGCAGTGTTCATAATACACCAGGGATTTGGCTATTGCTGAGAAAAAGTTGCACAATTGACTCTATTTCCCACTCTGTCCTTGCAAGTGAGTATGCTGAGGGTGGCCAAGAATTTGGGAACGGACAAATACGGACAGCTGATGCAAAACTGACCAAAGGAATATTCCATGCCATACGGAATCACATTTAACAATAAAAACCTCGAGGAAGTTCTTTTTGTGAGGAGTACTAGTCATTGCTCAGAGATGGATGGGCTTGGGTCTATTTGTGGGAGATGGTAAATGACTGGCTTTGCTTTTTTTTTTTTTTCTCCCTTCCTTCCTCTTTCCTTTGCTTATTAAAGCATCTTTATCTCAACCCATAAGTTTTCCCACTTTTGTTCCCACTCTTCCTCGCTCTACTCAGGATAAGGAGTGAGCAGACAGACAGCTGTGTGCTGCCTAGCTGCTGACCAGGGTCAATCCACCACAATTTACATTGGAGGGTTTTTAATTGTCTTCACATCAAAGAATCCTTTTCTTACTATCGTAGTTCCTCCACATCCTGTGCATTGGTCTATGCTCAGTATTCTTCCCTTTCTAGCTTAATCATCATTTTTATCCCTACTGTATGCTGAAATTTGATGCTAAATTCAACACATCCAGCAAATCTGAGTTCTGCAAAAACTGGCAGAAAGCAGAGGTTACAAGGGTGAATCTAATCTTATAATTCAATTGCCTAATCTAGAAATATCTTGCAAACCTTGTCCATTTGTGATTTTCTGAGTGAAGTACCATTGCGGTAGAGTCAGTAACTTAATAGAAGAGGCATCAACCGACAGGACAAAATGCCTCAGAAAAAAAAATGCTACACACAATTGATATAATAACTAACATAAAAGACAGTTTAGGGTTTCACTTTTAGGCAAATTTTATCTTTCATTTAAAGTACTAGAGGGTGCTGGATTGTCTCAAAACCTCTGGTAAAAGCCACAGATTTCAGATGAGTGCAGGAAAACACATGAACACACACAGATAGAGAATAACTGGGTAAAAGCTGTAAGAGATTCAGCCTAATGATAAGATAATCAAGATACAAATTCACTTTTCCCAAACAGATAGATTTCCTGTAGGTAACAAAACAAAAATGTTTATAAAACACTCTGAGATGTATATTTAAAAAAAATAAAAATGAACATGACATAGAATTTAGAATTGCAAATACAAACATGTGGTTCCCCAAAACCTTTCAAGATATAGTAACTTCCAGATGAACTTCTGTGCATTCAGACATTTTCATGCTGACCTCTACACCTATCTGAGCCTGGATGGATCCTTAGAATATGTGCTCATTTGCTTAAGTCCTTGGAAAAGCTTAACTTATTGGGCTAGCATAAAACATGCACACCACATCAGGCATGATCCATGCACATTGTTCACACACATACATTCATTTTCATTCAGAACAGAGGGGAAAAAAAAAAACAAAAGTAAAAAGGACAAAAAAAGGAGAGGAATCATTCTTCATGCTCTCTCTTCACCCAAAAGGAAGGTGGTCAGAGTTTACTACTTTCCTTACAGTGAGGGCATTCAACTAGTAAAAAAGAGCTCACTCTTGATCTCTTCTCCAAAAAGTGTTGTTTTCTTTGTTTTGTTGGTGGTGGTGCTGGGGTTTTTGTTTGTTTATTTGTCTGTTTGTTTTCTGGTGACACATCTAGAAAATCCTAGAAGCAAAACCCAGCATGGTTATCTGTCTCCTTTTCAGGGACGCCCAGAGTACTGAGCTAGAGAGATATCCCTCTTTTTTTTGACTGTGACGAACAGGGGTTTGTTTTCTAGAAAGCTATGAAGATGTGTTTTTAATACCTCCTATTACCCTAACTTTACCAGAAAGTTTGTGATGAGAGCAGCCTTTTGGAAAATGGTATTGGGAATACTTACTCTGCACTAAAGCAGCCATGGACATGACAAAAAAGATTGATCTGTTAAGAATGCAAAGTTGCAGAATGAACAATGCAGGATAATTTCCCTACTATGTTAAAAAATAATTTTATTTCATACTGAACAGAGGATATGGCACACTTTGTGAATTTTCTGTTGATTCCCATAAGAAAATACAGAAATTTGTTTCTCTCAACACCTGAAATCTGGGATGAAACACTTAGTACCAATCGTGAATGTATGGAAAAATAATTTAAGTTGAAAAAAGAATCATATGGTTATATCTTATACATGTTAATATTTTTCTACTTAAATATTTTTAGTCTCCTGCAGCTAGAAACCTCTTTTTTTTGGATACTTTTATTCAAGTAGTTTAACAAATCTTAAAAGTGCTATTATTTTTTCTATACTTTCTTTCTACTGCTTAAAATTTTAAAAAGCCCAAAATAAATTTTTTTAAAGGGTAGTTATAATATTTCAGCACAGTATTTCAGTTAAAGAAAATATCTAACATGACATTAAGGATTAGTTTTCTGTATAGCAGAAAAAGCTATGCCATACCTTCTACTTGAGACTCCCTGGTATGAACAATTTCCATTACTTTGCTCTAAATCAGTCTCTTAGTTCGTTTGCATGAGTGCTCATTACCATATGTTCTACTTAGCAGCTTCATGATAGACTCAATTATTTAAATTTAAAACTATGATTTTTGCATAGACGTTGTCTCAGATCCATATTCTTAACACCCTTCATGCATTTTGTGCAAGGTGAAGAAATGCCAAATACAATACCTATACAGAAATGGAAAGCACAAAAAATGTTAAATATCAAGGCAGAAGAACAAAGTCTATTTACCAGAAAAAATATTTCACAATTTTGTCAGAAACTGCATTCTGCTGATCTTCTCCTACCCTTCCTAAAGTTTTAAAGAGCCATAACTGTGTAATATAGCTTCTGGAAAACTTTAAAGGAAATTTCCAAATAATGAAATCTGTTTTTTTAAGGAATCTACTCTCCCTGTATGAAATGGCTAATGGGGATCTTCTATTATGGTCTACTTTATTACTTATACAGCGCTATAAATGTACATGGTGTTCACAGACTAATAAAACAGAGAAGGAGCTTACAACTTAAGGGGAGAAGCTTTTTGACTTTTCATCTTGTCCTAGCAACATCACCTCAGTAGGTAGTCAGAGGGAGGATAGTTCTTCCAATTTCTGGGGGAAAATTCTCTTTAGCCATTCAACTACAAGTTAAGGTTCTTCCTCCATTGTTGTTGGACGAACTCTGCAGGCTGCCAATTTGTGGGCAGCATCTGTGTGCACAGCCCATTTATTCCATTTATCCAACTGCAAAAAAGAAAGGAAAAGGGTAACCTTTGATGTCTCATTGTCAAAATGAAGTATATATAACCTAAGGGTTTTTTGTCCCCAGATTTCTCGCTACCCACTTTTGTCTAGGAAAAAAAATCCCTATAATCTTGCTCTAATTCATTTAATTGTTGATTTTTCAGAACTTCTTGAATTCTTTAAAGAATGGAATGCTATTTTCATCTTCCCAATACAAGGCCCAAGCATAAAAATATCTTTTCAATCTCAGACAATAAATTATTCATGATCCTCCAGGCAGTGCGCTCCATATCATGAAATAAATAACTGCATTTGATAACGTCATTATCAAAGAAAGCAGTTTTCTTGATGTGAACAGAGCCTTAAAGATAGACTTAACAGTGCTCTTTTCACATTACCAAGAGGAGACCCATATCTGCAATCCTGTCTTGAGAAAGTATTTCTAGGGGGAATTTTCAAAAGGAGAAAGAAAGAGTTGAAGATTGGAGGATCTATCAAGATTCATGTTTCCTCCACAGGAAGTACTACAGCCATTTCCATCAGGATGAAAAAAAAGGGATATTTTATGAGTGCATAAAGCTTTCATGGTTTAATGCACAAGAAGAAAGAGTTTGTTTTGGTGCAAGTTTGATGGAACCAAGGCTGAAGATGTGTCTATGGGCACCACATAGAGTGAACAATTCAGAATGTCAGCACAAGACCCTTTAGCACTTAGCACTTTAGGCATGTGCAGCCTGCCCGAGGGCATGGCAACAGGTTCACACTTGGCTGGCCACAGAGATAAGATGTGGAGGTACTATTGCAGACATGTAATAAAGTGCAGCAGGTGAGAAACTGAACCTTAGCTCAATGTATCAGCCACTAATCAGCTAATCAACATTTCAGTTCCAATATTAACATGAAGATAAAAGTTTGACTCCTTTTCATTTTCTTTTAAAACGAAATCAGAACTGTTTTCCTTTCATAAAGAATTTTCTTTTCTTTTTTGAAGTGCAAAAGAAAGAGACTGGAGGGAAGGACATCCTTGGCTTTTTACCAAAGGGAATGAAAATTAGTTGAAAAAAATAAGAAGGCATTTCTGAAGAACGGGGTATATTAATTACCTGATTAAATTCAGGTAATTTAGCATGTCTCTCTAGCCATAAATAAATGTACACTTCAGTTAAACAGGTACTTAGACACTTATATCTAGAAAAAAATATTACTTTCCAAACAGAAATATATTTACAGATGAAAGATAGAAAACTGGGTAGACAGAGTGACAACCTAGCTTAAAAAATGTTAAATTAATTCAAAGCTGTTTGTGATTTTAAAAAAGTGGGTTTACCTGACATTCCAAGAACAAGAAAGAGTAAAAAAAAATGCAGTGTGATCATGGTCATTTTTAATTCTTTGTTTCTAAAATCTCATGATACTACAGGATTTCCTTCCTGCATCCTGCTCAAAAAAGACAGAAAACACTAGCAACAGACTGGATCTTTAAATGCCTGTTCCATAATTTTACAGTTTGTCCATACAGAGTGCCTGCAGGATGCATTGTATTATTATGTTGATGTAATTTGTTTGCACTAACAGTGTTAGTCTCAGCAGGTTCATCCCAACTCAAAACTTTTGAGGAACATCAAAAGGCAACTAGTACAGATGTACAGCTGGGATATCTGTGCAAATTTTGTACCTTTCCATAATTATTAATTCAAAAAAATTAAATTTCATTGCGGTTGATTTTATTCATTCTGAATACTTGCTCAGTAACTTTAATGCCTCCAGTTTAGAAATAAATTAACCTACAGCTCTAAATACTAGAAACTGATCCCTAGAGTCCCAGAGTACTTGCAAACTCATTTAAGATCAACAATGCCTTCTAGTATTGATGATATCATATAAGAAAAAGTATTGCCTTCTAGGTAGAGAAACTAATATCCACAAGACTTAATCACAAAGTTTTTCATAGTAAGGTGGAATTTGGAATTTAGATGTTTAAATGAAAGTACCAAAAAACCCCCAACTCTGCTCTTGCCTGACTCAGAGGTACTGACTGTGCAGTGACTTCCTTTTTATTCTGTAGTGTTAATGCATTTATACAAAGATCACTAAAAGTAAAATGCATAAACAGCTGTTTGAAGAGAGTCCTGGAAAAATTACTGTTTCATTTAGGTGAATGCCTAAACCACTGAGCTAGAGTGATGCTTCCCTTGTGTTCACTTTTAATACCTTATTCTTCAGCTTTGCATTGAGCATTCTTACAGTTTCAGTGAGAAAGGTTAAGATGTGTCCTTGCCTAGAATAACTTTTTGGTTTAGTTAAAAGATATTGTGGAATTAGTAGTACCAAAGTGGGAAATTAAGCCAGTTCTGTTTTCTCTGGGTGAATAACTTGATTGTATGAAAGATGGGGAGCTGTTGTGCCTGGGATTTTTTTATGGATCTAATCAATGTCATTAAAGTACTCTAACTTTTTAATTGTGACTCAGTAACAACAAAGATCCAACGAGCTCTGTGATTGCATTTATTTTCCTTAGCTATTAACTACTTTTTGTGCAGAGAAGTAGCCTCCCAAAATACAGGTATATTACGAAAATAATGCCGGCACAACAGAGCGGGGGAAAACCATGGAAGGCACCTGTTGCTGATAAGAAAACAGGTTGTTATGCAGCAAGGGCTTTGGCAAACCATGAGGACCACATGGGGTGTGTCAAAATGTACCCAGCAGAAGAATTCTGTCTGCAAGCAGCCTGTACACAGGCAATTATATTACAGACATTGGCATCAAGGGACAAAATCAGCCTCAGAGGAGTGAATCAAATAGAGCTCAAGACATGTTGTGAAATTGCCCCAAGGAATGGGCAAGCAGCCAATAAAGCATAAGGCAACGCGGTCAGAAATGTGTTGTGTCATGGCCTAACATACAGGATAAAGAAAAATCAGAAGAAGAAATTCCTTCCCTGTCTCAAAGTTTTACACAAAGGATAAAGTTATGTCTTATCCACATCTTTCTCTAAGTGCCTGAGTATTTAGAATGTACTTATCACAGAAATCATTCATCTATTGGAGTAAACATGAGAGCACAGTGCTCCATAAAGTCAGTTAATGCTTATAGTAAGAACGTAGCTTGTTTAGATATATAGTCATACAAAATGTATAGAGGAACTGACCAAGTGGTAAACATCCTCTATTTGTTTACAATAGCTATTTAAATTTAGTAGAGATGTTTCCTTATTTTGGAACATCAAGATATTTGATACTGGTTAATTCTTCAACAAATTCTGTAGTTTCTAATATACACTATAAAAATAAAAGGTTAAAAATTATGTACAAAACCTACAGAATTCTTCACAGATTGTGTATAGGCACTCTTTCAAGAACAGCTCTGTAATGAAAGAATGCAATGAAGCTATAATTTCTTATCTGTTTGTTTTGTTTTGGGGTTTTTTTCCCCCACATTTATATACCATAAAATCTCAGTCTGGAGAGATGAACATTTTTATTCTATATCAAATATAACTTCAAATGAACCTTTTTGTGGTTTCACCCCCCAGTTTCTTTACTGACTAATGGAAGAAATATACTAGGTTTAGTGGGAGCAATGATGTAACTATTTAGTAAGGAGGGAAAACTTTGGAATGAAACAGCAAAAATAAAAAACCTATGCTTTCTATGTGTAGAGTTTTTGTTTAAATAGAATAGAAAGAAAAAAAAAACCTCTTGTTATTCAAGTTGCAATAAGAGAGGGACACTGTTATTTCACCTACGAGACAAATGGGCCAGTGTCTAATCCAAAGTTCTCTGAAACAACTTTAATGCTACATGCTGCAGACCTCTCTGAGTTAAAGGCCGCTTGTGCTGATTGAACAGCCATTTTGTGATAAAGCAGAATTAAGAACAACATAACAGAAAACTTGTTTGCTTTTAGAATAACATTGTTAGGCAGTAAAGTTAAGGGAAGGAAAACAACAGAAGGGAACCATCCCTTCATTATGAGAAAAGTGAAAAATCCCTTAAAATTTCAAGGCAACAAATATCAGGAGCCAAAAGAGACAGTTTGTGCAAAGGCCAGATTTGCATGGATTCCTGGCAGAAACAGCAATATTTCCACCTAATACCGTGTGTGCCCTAGAAAGGGAATCATTGCTTGCAACAGTGGCTGTGTTCTGCATGCAAGCCATAACACTCCTTTGTACAAGGTCAGTTCCTCCTTCCACTTCTCATTATTCTCAAAACAGCAGTCCAGCTCATTGATACAGTGAAGGAGCAATGTCAGATGATTGGCAAGTGTCTCACCAGCAGGAAGTTAGCTGATAAGCTTCTTAGGCAGTGAGCTCTGGTAAGCAGGAAGCACTGGAGCCAGCTCAAGGAAGTTACCCTTAAAATTGCTTTGCTCAGACCTCAGCCTCAGCTGCCTAATTAGAAGTTGTTGAAAGGAAGAGTCTCTGGTGTGCATTTTTCTATAGACAAGACTCAGGAAACATGTTGCTTTGGTGGCAGTAAACAGGGAGATAAATGTTTAAAAGATACCATAAAAAACCATCAGTCAGTTCATGAGTACAAGAGTGGAAAAAACAGACAAATATAAGTGTTCACTGAAAGGTTTTGAAGCAGCCTGGGACAAGTCCCAGTGGAAAAGCAGCAGGCACACAGGCAAGCTATGCAAATGAGTATTGGCAATTTGAACATTTCCTATTTGTGGAACCCGATCAGGGCCAGTGAAGAGAATGCTGCATAATGAGAACTATCATATTTCTCAACATGATCTGCTGTATAGGAAGATCACTGACAGACCTTTTCTTTATAGTGGTTTAATCATATAGACAGGCACTCCAATTCTTTAAGAAAAAGACAAAGAATATTAAATTTGGAGCCTTAGGTGGAGCTAATGATAGGATGTCTATGTGAACAGAGAAGGGCTTAGAGATGTAAATTCATGGCTGTTAAGGTTATTAAAATAACATTTGCCTGAGTCTTCTCTCTTCCTTCCCTGAAGTAGTGACTAGGGCGGCATTGTCATAAAATTTTGAGATCTCTAAACTCAATTTATTTTAAAAGCTCTCTCTGTATGAGTGTTTATATGTGTGTCTGTGTGTGTATGTGTGTATATATATATAGATAGATAGATATCAATATATATATTATATGACAAACTCTGATTATGAAATAATTTTCAATATGATTCAAAAGGGATTTTGTTACTTAGGGTTCCTCTTCTTTCAAATATGATTCCTACCATGATTCACCCCTTTCCCCATCAAGAAATCTCAAAGAGCTGTTCCTTGGGCACACAAATATCACCTAGCTGGGGCTGGTTTTAGAGCTGCCTGCTGATTCTGACAGATACAGCTTTGTTGTTAACACTGATGAAAAATCATCACATGCCTAGTTAAACATCCAAAGCACACACCATTAAGTAGCTTGCTCCACTGTGCAAGCAGACAGGTTCCAGCACCCACAGACAGTCTCAATTGTGCATTTTTATCTCAAACCTAATTACCAGGGCAGTCACATAAGTTTATAATAGATGCTGCTGGCAGCAGGTCTGTCATGTTGTGGTCACTACCATTTCAGCTGCTCTTCAGTCCTTAGAAGAAACGTGCAGCTGCCCCTCCCTAGCAGCTGCCATCTCACCTTTTCATAAAAGCAAGGTGACAAGGGAGAACACAACTGCCACCAGGACCAGCTCCATTAACTCCATGGCACTGATATCCATGATCTTAGGGAAAGCTTAAGCTTTCAAACCCTTCAGGATCCTTCCTGCAATGGTGGGCTAGGAAGTTGGAACTTGCCATATTTAGTGAGTGCTTGATGAGAATGCAGTTGCTCCCTGAGTATTTGTGATATATCAGAGGAGTTGGCAGCTTGTAGTTTAAGTATTAGTGCTACCATATACACCTCCCTTTTTACTCCCCTGCTGATGGCACAGACAAATTCTGAAGCCTTTCAAGGTTACTTAACTTCAACACATAGGCACAGCAGGGGGAACTAAAGACTGCAAATCATCTCTGAATTCCCATCCTGTCGGGATGGATATCTAGAAGGTATAGACATATATATGTATGTAGAGGTATGCAAATAAATAAGTAAATAAATAAATAATGTAACAGAAAATATGGATCAGAAATGGAGTTTCACATCACAGTCCCATACTGTAATTTGTGGAGTATAAGTCACAAGCACAATAGAAAGTTAAAGCTTAGAGGCATTATGGACTGTCATGTCAAATCATACTTAGAGAGCTTTAATATGTGGATTACAGATACATTAAGCCATACTCTCCCCTGACTATTATGTCAATGGGACTTTGCATATTTAAATAATACTACAGTGTATAATCCTAGTACTATGCCATGCATGCACAATAGGTCTGGGTATACCTGATATGAGTAGGAAAAGTCCAGGTTCTTTGTCAAAACATTAGTTATTTTTAGTGTATAACCAGAGAGATGGATATGATTGTTTTGTAAACACTCTTTATAAAATAATTAGCAATCACAAATGTGCATGATTATAAAAAAGGGTGTGTGTTTCAATAAAACAAAAAAACCCAACATTTTCCCACCCCATTCTCTTTTGTTTTCAGATCACTACCTCAGTGCATTTGAGCTGAACTGAACATCTGAAAACAACTGTGCTATCTTAACTACTTCTCTTTTCCTCTCTGCTCTCCAAATGGGTCCTTACTGTTCCCAATTACTGAACTGTCCTTTCATCTTCTCAAGGGAGATTCAATCTTTCCACATCTCTACCTACCCATGCTCCCTCTTTCAATCAGTTACTGAATTTCATCACCTATCTTCCACCACAAATTTTAACTCCCCACAAATTTAGATAGCACTCACTTGTGCCTAACTTCCTTCACCTCAACTTACTGATTTGTTTCTTTCGATGTATAAAGAATAAGACATATACTGAGGGAGTGCACACCAAAAAATCAGAAAGGCATTTCTGTGAAAAACTTGATTAGTGTAAAACAGATTAAAGATGGTTATGGTTATTTTTTGCATTGACAGTTTCTTTTAGGCAATAGGAGCATATCTATTGAGTGAAACATCTGTTGCTGAAAACTGATGTCCATGACATGCACAGTTAGTTGGAGGTTTACTTCAGATTGTCTCCAGTCTTCTACCTTTTTCTGGCTTCCACATAGAAGTTAGAATTATTTTGATTAATTCTATCCCAAAGTAATCCAGTTTATGTACTCTCAAACAACTCCACATTGCAAACCAAAGTGGTTACAGTTGGGAAATTTGCTGTGAAGGTCTTCCTCACCTGAGTTAAATGGTAATTTAAATGCACACATATCAAACACGGTAATTTATTACCAAAATTACCACAGCTAACTTCAGGCACTAACTGAAATATCAGAACATTGCAAATGTCATTTTCAGAAATCCTTATCTTTTCCCAGCCGAGATATACAGAGCTTTCCAGGAGAGGAATCAGTACAGAGACCAGTAGAGCATGCTAAAAGTTGGTGCAAATTATTTGATGCAAAGAACTTAAAAATTTTGAAGTATTAGAGGTTTATAAGAACACCATGAACATCTGGAACACATGTGTGGGATAAAGCAAGACAAGTTTTTACCTTGAAACAATCCCTAACTTTTGGGAAATAGATGGGACTTGGATGGGAGAGCTTATACAAGAGTTGGCTGCTACAGTATTCTTGGATTGTTGTGTCAAAAAAAATATATTCAGT
Organism: Passer domesticus; assembly: GCF_036417665.1. Classification (NCBI taxonomy): domain Eukaryota; kingdom Metazoa; phylum Chordata; class Aves; order Passeriformes; family Passeridae; genus Passer; species Passer domesticus. Next base: position 57,930,973 of record NC_087475.1, on the reverse strand, counting down.
GCTGGAGATGGTTCTGGAATAAAGCGAGATTATTAATTTGATCTCATAACAAAATTCTAATCTACTTGTGTCATTTATTTCTCTTCACAGGAATTTCAACCACAGCTATGCATCAAAAAGCTGCCTTTAGAAAAAAAAAATTCCTCCATCCCTTTTGTTTCCTTTTCTCTGTTCTGGTGTTTTGGCTTCATACCTTCCTTTGGCTTTCATATTCTCACAGTCTCCACAATCCTCTGTTTCCTTCCACAGCCCCATATTTATATAAGCATCTGTTCAGTCCTCTTTTTTTCTGTCACTTATCTCCCTTGGTCTCCTTCCCCCCCTCATTCTATATTTCCTTTCTGCCCTTTCCTAATCTTGAGAGACACTGTCAGTCTATGACTAGCCTGTGGCTTATGCTATAACATTCTGTAAAGAAGAAGAGACATACTTCCAGAATGCTCACTTATTTTTGAAGCCATGAGACAGCATCTACTCTTCTGTAGTTTTATAGAAAACTAGAGAATAGTAGTTCGGTTTGTCTTTTTAGAGCCACACTTTTTTTCAGCTAATTTTTAAAAATACTCAACATTTCTATCTAAAAAGGCACAAGCACTCTGCCTGTGATAGCAGTGCTCAAGTTCAGTGATTGGTTTTTAACAGAAAAATACAGGGGCTAGTTTCCATGCTGTGTTGGAAGGGAACACAAATTTGAATTCTCTTTTCCTACCACAAAAAAAAAAAAAAAAAAAAAAAAAAAAAAAAAAAAAAAGACATCATCTTGTCTGTGCTTTCCTGCCTGGAAAATTGGAAAATCAGTTAGCTCACTTCTCATGGAGGAAATTGAACAAAATGTTTGTAAATTGAATGACAGCAGAGTTTAGGCTCGGATTTTGAACATCATAGCAAAAAGGACACAGATGTGAAGAAACATCAGTGTGCAAAACCAACCCACAAAGTAGTGCACCTTCAACTGATGTCAAAGCCCTTAAGGAGCTGCTGCAGAGGCTGAAATAAGGAGATTACAATGGGGAAACAAAATCATTTTTGGTATCACCACTATATTCCCACTAAAAACTGCTTGTCACCATGAATGAGTATGTACAAATTGTCAACAAATCCTAAAGACTTTTGTGACTCAGGAATTGTTAAAAATACCAGCCCATGTTTAACTGATCTATTAATAGGTACCTCAGGTGACCGAATATGCTTTGGTGTACAATATTGTGCTTCACAATGTGCATTCCTGGCTGGGTAAAGTTTAACCTCTTATGTCTTGTTGCTTTGTTTAATTAAGTTAATGTTCTTTCTAATTATTAACCTGAGTTCTTTATTATTTTCCCTTTGTATTGGGTGATTTTATACAATTTTCATACCCTTCCTATCCCCTCTGACTGATGTAGAAATACAGTCTGAAGGAAAGCTGAAAGCTTAAGCTTTGATGTCTTAAAGTCTGTTTTATTTAATATTAGATTAGTCATTTTGTTATGTAAGGAACTTTGATGACTATTTGCTCTAACTGGGTAAATAATTTCAACATGCTTGTGTGGCTTGGTTTTCTGTTTTGTTTTGGATATTTCTTTGGTATATATAAAAATATGTGGGGGGAAAGTACCATAATAAATCAACTTTTAAGATACTTATGCTGTCAATTTTTTTCCCCTCCTGTGGAGATAAAGACTGGAAGAGTTTTACTCTGTCCAAAACTTGCACCCCTGTGTATGATTTGAAACCACTGAAAAGCACATGTGCTGAGTCTGGGTGTGTCTTTTTTAACTTTGGTTTTGGCTATTTTCATAAATATTCTAATTTATTCCACCAAGTGTTTATAACTCTTTAAATTACAGTGCAGCAATGAAATGTTCAGGCTTCAGGAGAAAACGGCTCCTGGGGAAAAAGTCAAACCTTCTGTACTGTTATGTGATACCAGAGTATAATTAGTATGTAAAGTATCAAATTAAAAAATGTTAGCAGTTTATTATAGCTGAGCAATCACTGAATGAGAAACAGGTTTCCCTTTCATTGAGCATTAAGGACATGACCTGAGGCTGGTAAGCACACTGCTGCCTCAGATTCAACATTTGATTTAGGGCTAGAGTAGTTGCCAGCCAAAAATCAACCAAGGATTTGTTTGTTTGTTTAATCAATAATTTTCCAAGCTGCTTATAGTAAAGAAGTATTGCAATGAATTAAGAAATTAACTAGGTTTAAGTTATGCATTTACATTTATCATACTCAGTTTTTCTCCAAGCCACTGAAATACAAATCAGCCTTTGAAGACAGCTAGACCCTACACAACAATTCCTTATGGTTGTGTATATTTCACCACAGTTCTGCACACTTTTGGTGCCCATTTGTCTTCTCTGACACCTCCTCCTCAGTGGCTGCAATATTTGTTGTTGATGGAGAAATTAACGCTGAATTAAGGGAAATGAATGTATTGCCCTTTAAATCTTCTGAGCTACCCAAGGCATCCTTGAGGCTTTTGCCAAGATCTTTCCATGTGTCTGGTCTCCCAACTATTCCATTACTGTGATCACACAGGTTCAACTTCTTGCAAGATGTTGTGTACAGCACCAGGACATATTCCTGTGTGAAGATCTCCGCCTGGTCCCATGCCTGCTGCAGGACCACAGCTGGTACAGCTGACATCAGTGGTCATAGAAGCTTCCGCACAGCCAAGTGTCCAGGATGGAATTTGCACCAGCAGGGATAACTGGGATGACAGACATGGGCCCAAGTCCTGCCTGATGGGAAGTTGAGGTGTGTTGAAGGTGGACTCCTGTAAATAATCCTCTGAAGCAGTCACAGCTCCTCCAGCCTCAACCGTACTCTTGACATTAAACTGCTGTTTGGTAGAACCTGAGGCCCTAGGCCACTCTGAGCAGTCCCTTCTGCTCAGCAACAGGTCAGGATGTTCTTGGCTCGGGGACAGGATCAGGGCCAGTGAAGGGAAGAAGGGCCAGACACAGCCCTTGGATGGCTGGAGAGAACCATGGGGACAAGGTCTGGACCAGCAGGACAATTGAAGGCAGGGTTGTGAGGTGGCAGGGCTGAAGCTGGGCTGAAATGCAGCTCCCAGGATGGGAGCACAGGATGCTACTGTGTGCCCAGGAGCCTGACCTCAGGATCAACAGTGGGAAGGGGCTGCACTCCACTGTCCCTGGCTGCGACAGCCAAGGCTCAGAACTGCTGGTCCACAGGACCCACAGTTGTTCCTGGGCAGCACATGTTCCTCTCCATCTTGCCTCCACAGGATTTTTCTGCCACTCACATATTTCAGAGAAAGATGGTACACCATACATCAAAGGCAATGTTTTATACACAAATTTATGAGCCTAACAAAGAATAACAAAGTATAAATATACCTATAACAAAATCAAACAAGCAAGCAGATGTTTTCCTTCCACACAGGTAATTTAAAGATTTTGTGAAAATTCGAGTTCAGAATAACCAGGACAAAGCATTCATAACATATTTTTCCTACAATTAATTCATTCTTAGTACTAGGAATTGATGTTGTTTACAATATAGTTTCTTTTTTCTTCTTCTTGCCTCTAATGGAAATGTATTACAGAATAGAACTAGAAGAGAACTAATATGAGATGCATCATTTGGAAAGGTAAATTTCTGAGAGAGACATTAGCAAGCTGGAAATACAGATTCTGAATAAAATTATCATCTCAGTCTTAATTACATTTATTGACACAATAGTAATATTCTTCCCATTTCTTAGGTTTCATTCCTGACTGCTGCAATCACAATGAACCCACCATACAGTTTGGTTGACCACATTTTATTGCATTTTCCATGTAAGTATTCCCTATTCTGTTGCAATGTTGTTCTTAATGTACTCTAATAGGGAAGTAGAAATGCTAATACAGAGTAATGCAGCAGGTGGGGGTAGTTTGTTGACTTTTTAATTGTGATTTTGAAGTTCGCCAGTTTCCATGTATTTTTTGTTTTTATCTTCTATTAAAAAATTGTTGTCTTTTTAGTTTTATCTTACTTTTTCTCCTGCTTAATGCAGCTGTAAATGTATTTATTTATAAAGTAGAAGCATCCACAGACCAAGATAGAATATGTGTCCGAGTGTTCGGGGTTATAAAAACCCATGAGGAAATGGTGTCTGCACTAAAAAAAAAAAAAAAGTGCCTAATCTTTTTCTTGTTTCTTGTCCTCAAGAAATATAAAGTTTTTCCAACAAGAAAAGAAATTCTATTTGGGAATGAAGACATCTTGATAGCTCTTCACTCTCCACCTTTTCAAAGGAATATGGCCAAAGTTAAAGCCTAAGTTAAGGGAGTACATATTCTTTTAACTTTATTTGCAATAACCATTCAGTGTTTTAGGGGGTTGTTTTTGTTTTTTTAAGTCAGAACTAAATGTGTTTTTGCAGAACATCAGCATTCTCGCTTCCCTCTCCCCAACCAAATTCCCTCCCAAACTCCCTTTTCACTCTGTTTGAACCTGGACTTTCATTACCCCGTATGTGGGATGTTGTACCTTGTCTTTGTGGCACACATGGGATAAGAGTGATATTTTGACTCATCCAAGTTCACACACTGTCTCCTCAGACTGTGCTGGACCCTTTTGGTACTTTTTATAAATGTACCACTAGTAGACTGCAGACAAAAAGCACTGCTCTGGCCTCTTTTTCTTCTTTCCCATCTGTATCAGCCACAGTCCAGCCCACTTGTTTCTCAGAAACTGCAGACAGATAACTGTTTTGTTATGCTTGGGTCGCTTTCAGAACAGCATTTTTCTTTCTTTGATGCTAGTCAGTAACTTTCTTATAATCAATTAATGTCATTCATATTGGCAGGTTATTTTCATTCATCTTTACCAAGAATTCATTAGTCACTGGAGTTCTCCATAAAACAACCTGATTAATAGCCTCTCTGGTTTTTGGTTGACTAGAAAATTTTTGTTGTATTTGGTGAGTTTCTCAGTCATTTAAGAACAGGATCTTAGAAATCAGAGAGCTGAAGGCTTCACCTAGTCCCACCTGTACACAGGCAAAATAAAAATTGTAATTTTTCATCTGATAGACTGTATGAATGCATTTATTAAAACCTTTCTTTTTTTCACATTCTCTTTTTCGAGATGCTTTATTAGTCTTACTACTGCAACTTATCACAATCTTCTCTAAACTATGGACTCTCTTCTGGTCAAGGATCCCCTGAAGCCAGGAAGAGATTTAAAAAAAAAATCTTCCTATGTCTTACATACAACAGTCATCTTAATTCATTCAAGAATGAGATTTTCCTGTTTTGCAATAGGATCACACTTGTGGCTTCTATTCCTTTTGAGATCTATGTTAAGCCTTTTATCTTTTTCATCCAACTGCACCAGCTAATACCTTTTTCAAATGTATGTATCTCATTTCTCCTTTCTAAGTTCAATGCTTTTCACCTGTCTAAAATCAATCACACAAAATTCAAGGAACATCTCTTCTCAAATTCTCATTTTTGACCTCCAAAATGTGTTTGACACCCTTCCCAGACTGAATTCTGCTATAAAGTTTGTATATATTACATGGATTATTCAAAGGCTCTTATACCAGAATAATGCATTGACTTTCAAGAAGGTAATTTAATCAGGTTTATACGATAAACTGGGTCTTCAACAATCTTTTGCCAAAAACTGCTGCTGCTGTGCAATTGTGTATTCACATAAGTTGTTTTCTCAATTGTCATTTCTACAGACTTCTCACATGCAAAGCCAATCACTGTTTTGTTTGGGATTCTTAGCAGATTCTTTTTCAACTTAACGTAGTGTATTATGTAAGCAGACGTCCCTGCTGTTCTATGTTCCCAATGAAATGGAATGGGATATTCAAACTTATCAGTGAGGGATACATCTGCTGTTGCTCTTTCACCCATTTCCAATCTTACTCCAGCAGCTGTTTCTCTCCAGACCCTCCTGTATTCCACCAATTATGTATTTGCTGCTATCTTCTGCAACCACCTTCCCAAGTGCTTTTCATATTTCAGTACGTTAAACCACCTCTTTGGTTTCTTGGTTATCTCACCAATATCTTGGCTGCTACTTCCTGTGATGAATCAACCTTTGCACACATTATCATTTTGCATCTGGCATTCATACCTTCAATCTTCCAAAGCTTTGAATTTATTTGGTTCAATGCTAATTTCAATCATACCAAGCATTTCTAATTGAATTTGGGATGTTTTCTGCAGATTAGTTTTCCTCTCTTCCACTTTCATCTTCATATTTGGCATGGTCATATCTAGCAGGAGGACTGACACCATCTAAAGGCCAATTATGTACTTCTACAGCCTATTGCAGCTTTTCACTCTGCGCAGGATACAGAAAGTCAAGTGCTGGAATTGCTTGAATAAGTCATTAATGTATATGTGCCAAAAAAATAAGGAACCAAGGTAGTGCAGCAGGGAATAACTCCAGTTTACTACTTGACTTCCAGAAAGGGAAACAGAATTACTTCTGAAAAGAGATTGCATTGAATGAGTGAGCAAATTAGAAATTGGAAAGATGATAAGGGAAAGATTTAGAAAGTCTAACAATGCTTTGAAATCCTCTTAGTGCTTCTGTCACTGACATAACCAGCCTGCTGCTCTTCTACTTTGTTAAATCAGCCCTTCTAAATGCAGTATTTGTCAGTGACACTACTTGCAATTTGGTGCCAGTTCAATACTTAGCAGAATAGGTAAGGACAGCAGAAAAGACATTTGCAGCAGGAAGCTTTCTTTTCATACCAGCTAATGAAGTCCAAGGTTATCCATGGCATATTGGTACATTGGTTAATTGTCAATAAAATGAGGGCAATGTTACAGTTCTTTACAAAGATACTATTTGTCTTGTTTAACATCCACAGACTTTACATTCATTCTGCACCATGTAGCAGAGCTAAAATGGAGGGTCTCCCTAGTTATTTAACCTCTATTTCAGTTTCTATTTGCTTTGAGCTTTGTCATCCATTTCAATATCTATTGGCAAGGTACACCCACTTTGATTTAATATAATAGACCAACATAAGTGGAAAAGATTGAGTTTTCCATACAGCAAACAAACAGATTTTTGCATATTCTTAGCTTAGAGACCAATATAGGAGTAACCAATTTTTATTGACTTTCTGCCTACATTAAAGCTTCATGATGAGTTTATTGAGTAGAATCTGATTCTTAGTATTGAAGACCCACAAACCAGTGATTGCATTCATTTAAGGAAACGTGTCCATAAATGTTTGATTATGAGCACATACTTATATTCTATTCAAGTCAATGTGACTTAAGTGTATGCTTAAAAATTTGCTAATTGACCAAGGACTTTCCTAACTCAGTTGGGACCTAATAGAACTTACCAATGAGAAAATAAATCCTTAGTCAAATCTTGTGCTTTGAAACATATTTATAAACAATATGATCATATGCAGTAAGTTCGTATAGAGTTACTGCATTACTTTAGGATTTTGAACTTGGATAATGATTATCTACAATATTGAGATTTTTACAGTGTTCACATACTTTGTATAATCATCTGGAAAGGGGATTTCTACCTGTTTATGGATATTTTTTTAACACAAACTTTTAAATATTTTTGTTCTATCCAGAAAAATACATTTTATATCTGGGCCTGTGCAACTGATATTGAGGAATATATGTGGTCCAGGTAGCTCTGCTGGCAAGATGCAGATTGAGCTCTGGGCAGGAGCCCAAGGTAAGAGGTTGTGAACTGTCAAACTTTGGTACAAAAAACAGGACAAGGGTGGGTGACATCAGTCAGGAGAATGGATACTGAGAGACAGGAGCCAGGAATTGCCAGCATTTTGCATAATAAAGTTGAAGACCCTTGACTGCCAATGAGATGGATGGACATGGAGAGGAAGAAGCAGACCTGCCTGCAGATGGATTCTGAGGCTATAAAAGCCCAGGGGTTCCTTGGTTGAGGTCCTCCTTGGGGGCACCAGCTTGGGCTGTTCCTGTGTTACAGTGCTGTGAATAAATGGCTTTATGGAATGAGGCATCTGAGACTCAGCTGTGGGAAACCCAGGGGTGAACCAGTGAGGAAACCTAGTCTGACTGTGGATGGATGTGTGGGGAGCCAAGGGGGACACGTCAGTCATGGGAGCCACCCACTGTGAAGGGGCTTTGACCTAGCAGTGGCAGTCTCTGGCCTTGGGATGTGACTACCAGGGAGTCTCATGAATGGTCAGACTAGGAAGTTTCCTTAACACTGGATGATTTGAAAAGCATAGAGCGCCACCCAAGAACTGGTGCCATCTTTGAAAATAACACTGGTCAAATGGTTGCGACAAAAGCACATGAAGAGTTTTGTCTGCCTTGGATTAAAAGTCAGTGACACTAGCAGCAACTTCTGTCTCCCACAGATGATCCCAATGTGCTTTATATTTTATGCATAGGAGCAAGAATAATCCACCCACTACTGGAACACAATTATCTCTGTGGGAGAAATGTGGCATTCCATGATAGCATGTAGCAACCACATGCTCTGCCAAGGTAATTTGATGCAATTGCAACTTTAAACATTTACATCCAGCAAACATAAAAATATACTATATAATGTATAAAGAAATTGTTATAGAAACAAATGAATATGCAGCAGAACATACATAAATATGTCAAGGAGATGAGGGAAAAGGGTGTTTTAAAAATCCAGATCAACATTTAATTTTTCTTTTTTTTCATAGAAACAAAATTTAAAAGTACAAAGAAAATCCATCCAGGTTTTGCATAACTAAAGGTAAGCACGACTTCTAAAGCTGTCATTTTAACTTCTCTGCTCACTTTTGTGTTACTGTGATTTTACTCAATTAGTAAAAGAGCAGCAACAGCTGCCAATAATTAGCATGTGTTCTTTCCCTCTTTTCCTCCTCCCTCCATAGTGATACAACAAAATAGTTAGTAGCTAAGGGACTGTATCTGTTTGTATGAAATTATGAATTTTTGTGCAGTATTAAAACTGTCAATTCAAGTCCTGCATATTTATCAATGGCATGGAAGTCAAAAATAGTATCTTGAGTAGATCTCATTAAAATTGTCTTCATCATGTTTATTGCAATAGCCTTTGTCCCTAAAGGACTCTTGCAGTGTCAATCTATGTGGGCACATGAGATAGATGGAGTAAAATTCTGATGTGTAGGCTGCAGAATTTGCACATCATTTACATGTACACTTTCTTTTTGACCAAATCTATACTTTTAAGGTGAGAAAAAATTATTTGGTGGCAATACATGGTTCTTTTCAATATTGATACATCAGACTACCTGTTGCCAAAATAATCCTAGGGAACCTGTCTCATCACCCTGTACTTACTTCCATTGATTTCAACCCCATTGTGTTGTTCTGTTGGAAAGGACTTATTTATGGCTACACGTACAACAAAGAAAATACAATTTTAAAAGACTCTTTCTTAAAATTTCCTTTTCTGAGGTTCATAATTTATATGCACAATTAAATACTGCCTATAAATATATTGTACATACCCACAAATATATATTAAAACAACTTATTAGGTTGAGTGCTCAATTGCTCAAAAATGTTGGATTTGAGATTCCTATTGCAATGCTAATTTTATCCCTCATACATATGCATTATGTTATAATCTTTAATTACACCATTACACAACATATTTTCCACAGGACCTCAGCCTCTCTATAGGCCATGAATGCATGATACTCATTTAGTGATCAATAGGATGATCAATATTTTCTTTACCCTCATTATTCAGTGTGTGACCCAAGGCTTTACTTACTCCATACAATTCAAACCTTATTTCTGAATAGGAGCTATGATTAATCTCTTAGTGACTTCTCTAAGTTCATGATGAGGGTATCCCAGTGCTTCATTAACATGGAAGTGCTATTCCCCACAGCTATCTTAGTGGGGAATATGGTGATATTACCCCTGTTTTGAGGGCAGGAAACTGAGGTGCAGAAGTCACAGCCATGCACTAGCTGGTGATGAAATTCAGAATACAAAGCATTAGTGTCCTTCAGCCTTCAAAACTCAATCACAGAGAAACATTGCAAGATTCCAATCCTTGAGCATCTGTGGTTAAGTTGCCCAAACTTACATGGATGGTGTCATAAGGACAAGACTAGATATCAGCTGATATAAGAGTATTTAAGCACCATTGTTTTAATACCATTGTATTTTTCCTCCTTGGAAGTAATTCACTGTAATAGGAAGCAATCCTATTTATTAGGGATCTTGACTTTTGCATTTGTGTAAGCAGACTTTTACAATTCCAAACATCTTTCAAGATAGGAAAATAATTTCTTTTTCACATTTGAATAAATCCTGTGATTATCTCATCTGGTTAGACACTGATGCTTGTAATGCCAAGGTTGTGGGTTTGATCCGTGTATGGGTCATTCACTTAAGAGTTAGAATTGATGATCCTGGTGGATCCCTTCCAGTTCAGAGTATTCTGTGATTCTGCAGATCACTTTACATGAAAATTACTGCTATATATCAAACATTGCAGAAGAGATGCAAAGACGAACAAATATACCTAAAACAAAGTGGTAGTTAAGGTTTGGGGTTGTTCTGTTGTTTTGGTTTTTTTTATCTTCTAAACAATTCAGCCTGCAAAAGCAATCTAAAATGACAAGCACATCATGATTGCAAGGCCAGATGCATAAAAATATATTCTCTACACATTCCTTAAAAGCTTGCAAAAGCCTGCAGCTGTATCTTCCAAGCCTTTAGGTTAATTTCTATAGTTTTTAGAAGTACATTAGAAACCCAGTCTCTGCCTTTTTCTTAGATGTCTAATATGGATTGGATTTCAAATCATAAACAGTTAGTAGTCGCATTTTGGTAGATGAAGGACTGTTCTTTATACATTACACTGTTTTTTCCAGTTTGTTGCACTGAGACATGGGCTTTTCTATGTATAAATCAACTTGGGTTAAATACAATCAGAAAATTTGCCAAATTACTTGTATTTTTTAATAAGTAATAATAAGAATATAATTATGGAAGTGTAAAGCTTTGGTCCAGAGAGTTTGTGCATGGCTACAAGAGAAATCTTTCGGACAAAATCTGTGTTGGCAGACTGTTGCAGAGTTGCTTCTGAGACAAGGAGGAGTTCTAAATAGCATCAGGCACATAAATGTACATTCATGAATATATAGGTATGATTACAGAAAATAGCATAGTTATAAAGGTTAAATAAACATGCATTGTTCATTTATAAAGGACTTGAACATTTCTCAAGAGCACAGTTATATCAAGTAAAAGAATTTCCTTTCTATTTTTTGTTGAGAACTAGTTGAAGGTCAGCTATTAATAGTTATCACAAAATAGATTGTTTTAATTAAATCTGTTGTGCTGAAAGAGTCTGTTGTTTATTTGACACTTAGATTTATTTTCCTCTGTTATATAAACAGAAATAACTCAATGACAGTAGTTCTACAAGTTCTCTTACAGTCAGCTTCAGGTTGCTGAGAAAGCTGACATTTATTCCTCAATAAAGTGAGGTTTAAAAAAGCTCAGAACGTATTATTTGGGCAACTTACTGTGTAGAGGACTCCCTGTGGTGTGTGGCTCCTTTCTGTGTGTGCTCTGGCTGCTTTCATGGTTTTTGCCGATAGCCAAATTAAAAAAAAAAAAAAAAAAAAAAAAAAAAAAAACCAAAAAAACCACCCATAGAAAAGAGCACTGTCAGAATACTGTATAATGCAGAGGTGTGTGATGTTACTGGCAATAGCACCCAGCTGCATCCAGTTTTATCATTAACCCTCCACACACTCATTTCCCTGAAAGAAGTATCACTATCACTAAGCCTGTTTCCCAGAAGGGCAGCTCATAAAGTAGTAGTTTGGCATTGTTTATGTTTCTTTTGTATAACTTCTTCTTTCTACCCTGTATTTCAGTTACTTAAACATCACAGCCTCAGCATGTTGCTGCAGCAGAACAGCTTGACTGAGTTTCCAATCATTGTGCCACAACTGAGTGTAATTCTAATCCATATATTTGAACAGTGTTCCAGAATTTAGAGACCATCAGCTAGAATTCATGTTGTGATGTTCAACGCATCATTCTGCAGATGAGTGAAAAGTAGGTTTTGAAGATTATTACTTTTACAATAACTACACTAGTGTTTTCTAACACCTTGGATTTTGCATCAGGTTTTTAGCAAAGTCTCTATGTTAATAACATCAGTAGTTTGCAAATAAGCATATTTCTCCCATCAGCACTATTTGTCATCTTAAAATTTGTTCATCAGAAAGTACTCTTCAATGACCGAGCCAAAAGAAGTAATTTAAGACTCAGGTAAAAGAAACTAATATTCTTTTGCTTTGAGGAGATAAATATTCCCTAGTGCATGTGCAAGTGCCTGTGGATGCAGTTGAAAAAGTACTGAGGAAGAATCTGCACCTATTAAATGGTTAAAGCCTGCTCCCAAAATGACTGTGACATGTTGTGCTTAAAAGTTTGAGAGTATCTTAGAAAGAAATTATGTATATAAAAATATATTTTTATAATCATAAAAATAATCTATTTTAGGTCAGAATTAATAAGGCTTGAAAATCTTATCCTTGCATAGTCTTTCCAGTTGCAGTTTGCCATGCTTCCACAAGGCTTTTTTGTGTTGACCAAATGGCTTAGTGTAAGAAGCTCAGAGCATTTAGACCTACCTACATTGATTTCAATGGAAGAGTGGTTCACATGTTTCTAGATTCTGGGCCTTCGTCTTCTTACATTACAAAAAGGAATTATAGCACAACAGTGCTTGCACCACCTGTCAGCCAGTCACATGGACAGGAATGTGCCAGAAAGTGCTAGAAAGAGCTACCAGCATGTGTCTGAGAGTGCTGCAGCAATTGTGATGTTGTGGAACCTGCCAGTCAACAAAAGCAACCTCAGAAACACCACTGTGTTAAAACATCTGGATCACTTTCCATCACTGTGGCTTGTAACAGGGTCTCTGCACTAGTTTCATCTTACAAGAGGGTTCAAAAGCAGCACAACTTAAAGCTTGCATTTATTAGCAGAAACATTCTATGACAAGATCCTGGAGGATTTGCCTTATTAAAAATAATGTTAACTGCTACATATCTAGTGAAATGTTCCTCTTCTCACAGGCAGAAAAAAATATATAATAATAAAAACTCTTGAGGTTCAGGTATATTCTGATGTTCATGCCAGCATCTGCTTGTAAAACTGTGTTATAGCTGGAAATATTTTGACAGTGCTATAAAAACTGATTTTCTGGCACTGCATTAGTTTGTTCCTGGAAGAACTGCCTTCTGTGGTACGGTACTTAATATAGTTCAGAAGAAAGATTTTCAAAACCCTTGTTCCATGGACATGACTTAATCACTCAGGCATTCAGTTATTTTAAACTAGAAATATATTTTTTAAGAACTTGTATATAATTCAACACTATACATTCCTCTGTTAAAAAAAAAAAAAGAGGAAATGAACTTGCATGATTTTTGGTTTTCCACAGACAATTTCCCATTCACAATTACAATTCTAACATAACACAGAAATGCATAGATAATATCACCATGCAACCTCTTTCAGATGAAAGGTAAAGTACACTTCTTCTCTACTATAAACCCAAGTAGCAGAGTACACATATTAAGCATAAATAAATCAGCAAAAACCACTTCACTACACATATGATTCTTTTCCTCTGGGAGAAGATGAGGGGAAGCATAGACCACATTTGAATTCATCATCACATTTCTTATTGGAAAAGCTCAAGATGAATGTGACATAAAAACCTGAATACATTACTGCAGTAACCGTAGATCTATTCTGGTGGGAGCATAATATTTAATTGCAATCAGGCACCAAGGAAAAGACAGATCAAGAAAATTCATACTTGAACTGAGTTTTTAAATTAACCAAAAGTTTATGGCTTATAGATCAAGCCATATCTAGAAAGTACATAGTTAAAATTTTTAAATATTTTATGTCCACTTTTTCTATGACTTAGGAGCACCTTCCACCAGTACCCAAAATGGTTGAAGTGGGCATATGTTGCATCATGTACCATCTCTGTCTAATATATGTGCTCTAGGGTAGCTTTCTTTGGTGGTATCTGCAGCATAGTTCATTTCAGCCCATGGAAGAAACAGTGAGATTTCTGATTTTAGTAACAATGGCCATAAAACATTCAACTGTGAAGCACTAAAGCTATCTTTGCATCCTGAACATTTGTTTACCTGTGAGTGGGTGTAGAACAGGAAAAGATGGTTATGAATAAAGTCACTTAAGCAGTAACAGAATTCTCGGTTTCAAATCATGCTACTAGCACAGTATTCAGCAAATTGCATACTCATTCAGAGAGAAAACTGATAATGGAAATTAGTATTAATCACATGGCCTTGCTGATTTCTGAGAAATCATTTTAGAATCTTGGTTTTTAATCACAGGATGAACCAAAAAAAAGGAAACCTTTAAATAATTTAATTTTAATTTTCTAGTTATTATAGCCAGAATTCTATCAAGCATCATTTGTCCCAAACACCACAACTTGATCTTTTGGAAGTGTCTGAACTTATGCTCACAATTGCATTCATGTTAATTCCTGACTGGCTGGGGTAAAGTTAATTTTCTTCACAGTGTCTGGGATGGGGCTGTGTTTCAGATTTGTGTTGAACATAGGGTTGATAATAGAGACACGGTTTTTTTATTGTTGACCAGGGCTTACAGAGCCAAGCCCTTTTCTGCTTTTTATACTACCATGATGGCAAGGAAGTTAAGGGTGTACAGGAGCATGGGAAGAGACACAGTCAGGACAGGTGACCCAAAGTGACCAAAGTGATATTCCAGACTGTATGACATGCTCAATATATAAAGTAGGGGGAAGAAGGAAGAAAGGGGGACTTCTGTCTGGAGTGATTGCATTTGACTTCCCAAGTAATTTTTACTTGTTATGGGACTCTGCTCTCCTGGAGATGGCTGAACACCTGCCTGCCCATGGAAAGTGGTGAACTAATTCTTTGTCTTGCTTTGCTTTGTTTTGCCTGTGTCACTTTTCCTTTGCCTACTAAACTGTCTGTATAGCAACCCACAAGTCGTCTAGATTTTACCTTTCCAGTTCTCTCCTTGATCCTGCTGGTGGGGAAGCCAGCAAGTGTCTGTGTGGTGTTTTATTGCCAGCTGGGGTTAAATCACAAGAGCACTCTTTCCTAAAACAAATGCTCAGCAAATCCTTCTAAAAATACTGTTTTAAATCTTGAGAAATTTCAGACACACTTTTCTTTTGGGCATCACCACATCCCGGTCTTTTCTTCAGGAGCTCCTATTGTTTTTTAAAATAATGAAAAATGAGTGTTAATGTCTTTAGTTTCAGTAAGATTTTCCCAAAAGCAAACCATGGTCTACAAGACAAACTCTAAAATGCCTAATCCCAGCAGTCATCTGTTTCACTTCCATTCAAGTGAAGCTGTGCTTCAATACTCCACACAATTTGTATGGACTTTACTGTCACTACTAAAATGTTCTATTATGCATTGTGACTCCCTGATGTGTCTAATTGTGTTACATTGTCAGCTTTATGAAATCTACTGTAAAAAGCACTTTATTCTTCTGTCTTTTCTGTGATGTTGTGCATTTCTTTCTTGTATTAAGTGTTTTCTGGTTTTCTATTAGATGTTTTCTACTTTAATTAGATGTTTGAAAGTCTTCTGCCTTTAAACTTTGTAGGCTATAATCAAGCTGCAATGCTTGGTTTTGATTTTTTTTCCTGAAAAATATCAAGAATGTGCTTGAGTAATTTGAGGAGACTGTGTATAACTAAACTGTAGAAATGTAATATGATAATAGTTTTCAAATGGAAATGCTCAATGCTCAAATGGTCATGAATTTAATATGTTTTGTCCAGATTTCTCTTTTTTTTGAAAATAATTATTCTCAAAGTTAATCTAATGTGAATATATAAGTCTACTTTACAAACAATGATATGATAATTATATTTATGAATATAAATTTCCAAAGCTTATATGGGTTTGCATTTATACTTTTTTTTTTTTATTTCTCTACATACTTAACAAACCTCATTACATCCTAGGTTTAGGCATGATGTTTTCCTATTCTTTGAAAGACTCAGTCCTCTGATAATACTGAGATTTTTTTCAGACTTTCCTAGATGTGTATTCTTTATGCATTCTGAAGTATTTTTTAACTGTAACATGGAGAAGTCATAAAAAACTGACTATTTTCTAATTTTTTCCCTTAATAATAACTTTTATACCAATGTGGACAAAATGTCACTTTAAATCAGAAAATAGACATGGATTTTAAAAATATTACAAGGTAGTACACATTAAAATCAACATGATACCATTGCTACTTTTGAAAAAGGTCTTTTATTTTAATGTTTTATAGAAAAGAATAAGCTCAGATTATTTTAAAGATGTATGGAAGAAATAAGTATAAGAAAACAGGAAGGAAAAGAAGACAATGGCATTTAAAATATGAAACACACTTTGGTACCAGCACACAGATTAACTGTGACAGGAACATCTAAATGCATCATGAAGAGCTGCATGTAAAGAGCTGCACAGAGAGAATAGCTAACAATGCATGAGGACATCTTCTCTTGATCCAACAAAACCTGTGAAAAATGCTTTAATATATAGTCTTCTGTAATGTCTCAGGATTGCCAACCATTATTTTTTTCTAGCTCTCATAATAGTATATGTTGTTTTTGAAGCTTAAACTCCTTTTTGTCAGACAATAGTTTATAAAGGAATCTCAAATGTCTTGAAAAGTTTGTTATGTTTGGGTTTGTAAAGGAAAACAGTAGCTGTATAGATTCTGAGTTTAAAATAAAAACAGAAAAGAAAGATCATCTTCAAATTAATACTATTTTGAACTCATTCTAATCTTTGAATACCCAGAGATGGTAACATTTAATCTATTGTTTTATCAATTTACTAAATTACACTTTGACACTTTGACTCACTCTTTTGAAGAACTTTCTCACAAAGAACAGCGTCTATGGAAATCTGACTCACTTTCAAGCATAAACAACCTTCTCACATTATAGAATGCAATTTAGATTACACTGAAACTCTCTTAAAAACTGAAGCCAGTTTCGATCTAAAATTGCCAATCTAGATGCACAGTCAAATCCAGACAAAGAAGGCAGCTATATATTGTCTCTGATATGACTTCTCTTTCTAAATGAAAGTATTAATTTAAAAGGTTTTTGAAACAGCTTTTTAGTGGGATATTCTACATTTTTAAAATTTTCTGCAATGTTCTGGAAGTCCAAACATGAATTTAGTTTATTCTACCCCTATTTTCAGCTGACTGCATCTCTATACCCTGTAGGTTTGTTTTTGAAAATTCCTTTGAGCGGCAAGAAGTGTTTCTGCAGCATTTCCAAGAAGAATAGGAGAAGCCTTTGTGACTCCCTACAAAAGATCACAGGGGAGCTGCTGTACACTCAGATTTAAATCATCCAGAAGAAAGGGCAGATAGGCACACAGAATCTGTAATCAGTTAAAATAAACCATCCATCTATTGGTTCTCACTCCAAGAAAAGGAGTGGAGGGGTGGAACCACTCCTCTGACTTCTGTACAGTGACACAATGTGGGCAGTCTGCCTTCCCCCTGAAGACCTCCTCTGCAGGCAGGAAGTCAGGAGAACATGCCCTAGCAACAGATTTGCAACAGGATTATAACTCCAGGCAACCTACAAAAGATATGTGGGGTATCTGAAAGACCTGTCTTTTGCACATTCCTGGCCTTTGAACTGAGAGACTCTGCCTGTGTTTGAATTTGAGTAGAGGAGACTATTACAACCCTAAATACAGTAGCACAAGAATGTTGTTTACTGAATTCCCTGTTAATGGCTGGTTGTTCTAAAGTATCAGTGAAATACATTTAGCAGTCTTGAAGTAAAAATCAGGAATCTTCCCTTTCTCAAACAACACTCTTGTTAAATTCCAGAATAAGCTGTCAGAATCGTCTCACAAAGATTTTTTCTTTTATAAATCATCTAAGATTTTTGGGCAGATGGGTGCAGTTTGAAAAAGAAGTATCAGATTCTCTTCAAACAACATTTGAAAACAATTATATACATCAACATTTTTCACTAAGTATCATTAGAGGCATCATTTAAATGTTTGCAGAGATACTAGAGAGACAAACCAATTTTATGGAACGACTAATTCTGTCTCCGACAATTTTATTTGAAACGAAATATTTTTTATTGCCTGCCATACTCATTGTGCCAGTGATTCCTAAATACTTTGCCATATGTGATTTAAAATTATGCCTATCATTGATTTTCTCTTTTCTCCTTTTGTAGAAAAATAAAAATCAACAAAAAATAATGACATTTTTCAATCCTCATAGAGAAATAAGAGAGAGAGGAACCTACAGATGTTACTGACAGTTACCATGGTTATAAAATGTGTTTTCTTTCATCTAGTTCATTGTACGTTTTCTAGTGTAAGACAATGAGAGACAATTTTAATATATCTACAGTGTCCACAGCTTGATAAAATAAGAAAGACAGTACATAATTAATAGTTTATGTTACACTCAGGACAGTATAAAATCCATTATATTCAAATGATTTCATGACATAGTCCAAATATTTAATATTCAGTATGATCATCCGTCAAAAGATTTATGCCAGATTAAAACAAAATATCAGTATAGATAGCAGATAAAATTTTGAAGATTAAGCACATGAAGAGAGGAGAGGAAAACAAAGCAAAGCAAAAGCAATGCAGGAAGCAACAATCATACAAATCATCTCCAGCCAATAAACTGTCAGCTTCTTTATCAAACTCAGTCTGAGAAGCTGAAGAATTAGCTTAAGGAATAGCTTTGTGTCATCATCATTTGACAGATAAATATCTTTGTTTGAGAAAATACACTGCAACATAACCAAATGAGATTGAAAAAAATCAGAAATAAAAGTGTGTGTGTGTATATATATATATAACCAATACTATATTAAGAAAAACAAAACTCCATTAAAAAAATTACTTTTGGCTGGTTCCAGTATGAATGTAACCAACTTAATCTGTTAGGAGAGTTCTGTGCTGATCTCTGCTGCCCTTTAGTATTATATTTTGAGGCTGGTGTCAGAAATATTTTTGTGTCAGAAATATTTTTGTATCCAAATATTTTTATTAGGTCTCAGTAGTAGATTAAACACTATGTCAAAAGAAAGAAAAACTTTATATACTATAGCCTGTAATCAACCTAATCCCTTCATATGGACTTCAGATTCTCACTGAAATCTCTAGTGTCTGCTTTCAGCATTGTTCGTCACAATCTTTATTCTTTGCCAAAGTGTCATTGTCACATTACAGACTCATCATTTCCATCTCTCTCTGCTGAGCATCTATCAGTAGCCACATTTCACTCTTCCTACAATGCTTCTACTTGCCTTTCAGCTTTCATTATCCTCATTAGAAACACATCCATATTTTTGCTTTCATCTTTTCCTTTGCAGAGCTGAAAGATGACAAAATAGTTTTCAAAGGGAGCTGGGTCAGAAGAATAAGACATTTCTGATGAGATTTTTCTACCATGCAAAACACAGCAGAAGAGGAAACAAGAAGAGATAAACTAGACCTATGTAAAATTAACTTTCCTTTCATAAAGAGTTTTCTAAAAACCACTTTTTATGAACCCTAATGTAGAGTTTGGGAAATATTTTGAAAATATGTATTTACAGTAACTCCATGGTTCCAGTGATAATTGCATTGATTAAAACATTTCTGGGGCAGAGACTGTATATACCTATGTAACTCATTTAGCCAATTGGATAGTACTTAATTTCACAGAGGGGTCTTGAAAAGACCTCACTAAAACTGAGTAATTTCTGCTTCTTATCAATAAGGTAAACAATTTTGTTTCTTTGTCAAAATGTGTTTATAAAACTTGTCAATTTCTATCTCTCACTATACTGAAAATGAAGGAGGAAAAGAAATCCTGTAAAGACTGAATACATGAAGAAAAAAATGTCTTTTTTCATGAGTTTTGTATAAACATGTTTTGTCAACTGTTTCGCCAATTACAGCAGAGCTGTAAATCTACCAGCATGTGCTAGCTTTGAGAATCTCTTAATTTTGCTCACAGCATCCAAGTGTGGAGCCAGAGATAATTCTTTCTTTCAATCACTTCTTATATCAATAACGTCTTTTCTATTTACAAAGTTAAAGAAATAATCTTCTTTTCTTCATAGAAATTAAAATATCTGCTTTATATACTTTAAAATAATTATTTTAGAACTTTTTTTTTTTTTTAATGGAAAAGCAATTAATTGAATCAAGGGCCTATAGAAAATGTTTTCAAAGTCAAACCCACATATAGAGCTGAGGTACGTAAAAGTTTGTAAATAAGGTTTGTAAATCAGACATGCTAACTACAAGACCTGTCCTAGAGCAGTTAAGGTATCTATAGTTCTAGGCCAAAGGTTGAGAAGCAGGTTTACGGACTTCTAATGTGGACCGTTGGATCTATATACATTCCATTTTATACACCCTTTTTTCTTTCTGTATCTGCTCCCAAATAGAAAACAGCTCAGCACTCCATTTGCTGCAGTGCAGTGAAGATTCTTCTCGATTTTGAAACACTGATGAGTACCTTAAAATATAAAACCTTAGTGAAAATACTGCAATTATTATATTATAGTAACTTCAGACACTTGCCAGTTCAGAGATTGTATTCAGTATTCAATATATGAAGAAAAAAATATCTATATGGGATATAATAAGTAACTCATATAAGTTACATGTTTTATATGCAAATGTAATTGTTTCAAAGACAATCCAATTCTTAAGGTCTCTTAGAGACATTTGAATTTTAATTACAGTATGAATATTTATGGTATTTCCCCTAATTTTCCACCTAATGCAGGATTAGGTTCTTGATTATTGACACAAAAATTTCTATACATTAGTGTATTCAGTCATTTTTATGATGGCTGTTATTAAATATAGCCCAGCTATTAGAAAATACACAGAAAAAATAATTACATCACCAGAATAGATTTTCAAGTTAGACAGATGGGAAAAAAAGTAAGTATAGTAAGAAAAAGTAAGTGTAGTAACTATATATAAATAAGAATAAGAATGAAAGAACAGTCTTCCTGAGGTATAACAATGGTCCATCTAATCTGTCCTGTGGCCAGGAAAGATGCCTATAGGAAACTATAAGGAAATGGGGCAAAAATTAGGCAATACTTCTCTCCCATAAATTGTCCAAAATGTCAGTAGCCTGATGTTTAGGAAGTTCTTAAGCAAAAGGTTGAATCTGCTTTGTGGATCTAATTGCTTCTGCAGAATTTTTCCAGCTTTCTTTACTAATTCATATTCTGGAAAGCCAAACATCCTAGGAAAATAAAATCTATGTTTTGAATCTCAGTTGTATGAAAAACTTTCACTTAATTATGATTTTCCTGAACTCGTGTGTCTGTGTCATTCCTAACTTCAGTCAATTATTTTGTAGTCTGAACACTTCAGGTCATCTTTTGCTGCCATTTTTGACATGTTTTCTAGGAAGAAGAAATCAGAACTGTGGGAGCATCCAAAAGAGAGCTGTTCTATTTAATTAACCAGTATTGTAATTTGATTATATATTTCACTGTTTACCCTCTTTTTGCAATTTCAAATTTTATTTTTGTTCTGCATTTGACAATCAGATACATAAAATAGTCTGCTTAAAAAGCTTCATTTCTTGTACTTTATACTTGATTGGGTATCTGCTTGTATTTCTAAACTCATAGTTGACTTTTTCCTTCACGTGCATTATTTGGCATTTCTGAATCTTGAATTTCATCTACCGTCTTACTGTACTACTGTGAAATCTTACTGCAGATTCCGTCAATTTCAGGTTTTTTTCAAGCTGAAGAGCTATACAACAGCACCAGATTTTAGGATCTTGCTATTTATCCCCAATCCTGAGTTCCACAAGAATATTTAAGCAACTTCAAAAAACAAAACTTGTAGGATATCTACATTACCTTTCCTATTTTAGCAAGTAACTGCTTAAGTATACCTTTTAATTTCTTTTACATATTATTGGTAATGAAATTACATCTTACTCATTGATAGTTTTGTTTCTTTATAAGCCAGTGGTGAAGGATCTAGTTGATAGATTCTTGAAATACATGTAGGGGGTTTCAAGCAGATAACACATACATGTTTGTTAACATTTAAAGCGAAACTATACATCTACTCCATTTGTGAATCACAGACTTATGTAAATGTCCTAAATTTACTCATAGTCTAATCCTTTAGCATATGTGTCTGTGGATGATGTTATTTAACGTATTTCTTCAACATTTGCCTGAAATAGCAGTCAGACATAAAAATCTTTAATTTCCCAGATGCTTTCATTGTCCTTTTGAATATAGTCATTACATTCATTAATTCAACTGATACTAAAGCAAATTTAAGCAGTAAGCTATCAATTACAAACAAAATCAGCAATCTCATTTTTAATTTTCTTTAAAGCTCTAAAGCTAAAGTCATTTCATCTTGACAATACATAGGCATGAATTAGTTATAAAACATCTTTGGGACAGTTCCTTAGACTTGACACCCATAAAGAAAAAACTTCTTTAAATGGCCATCACTGTTAATACCAATGCAGAGAATTCTTTCATCCTTTATGCAGGACCTTATAATCTTCTGATAATCCTTTTACACATCAATATTATGTTAGTTATATGATTTTTTTGGGCATGGTTTCTGCTTCTGACATATTAAAAAAATTATTAATTTTTATGCTGTTAGCAAATTGCTCCACAAAGTGTTTTTTGGCCTGTTTTATTGTGTACTTAAGTTTATGTTTCCAAAGTCTAGACTGCCTTCTTTTATTTTTCAGACATAGGTTTTGCTTTTCAATTTTAATGACTTCTTCAGCCTTCTTGAAATGAAACCATTGGCAGTGAGGAATGCAAGAGTCATAGGACCAGGAACCAAACAGACACGAGGCGCTTGAACCTTGCTGAGCAGAAAGGATAGAAAGTGAGCTTCTGATCTCTTATTCGAGAAGTGCTCTGCTTTTCTCTTATGATGATATAATGTAAAATGCATACACTCTATCAGAAGCAGGATCTAGGACCTTAGTCTGTCCTCACCCAGGGGAGGGTAGGGCTCGCTTCCTAGCCTTCTATTTTCTATATGGCCGAATGACTTAGCGAGATGACCATCACCTCTGTATTTCACAAATGTCTGGGACAATTATTGATTTCTGACAAAGAGACTTAACTGCTACAGAGACTGAGACTTCACTCAAAATTCACATTTCTGGTTTTTTCTAGGATAATATTCTTCATAGATGTTTGTATCCTGCTGTGTTTTGGATTTGTAACCAAAAGTGTTGGTAACACAGGAATGTTTTAGCTTTTGTTGAGCAAGGCTTATATAGACTCGAGAATTTTTCTGCCTTTCACTCCACTCCACCATCAAGGATTCTGGAGATGCACAAGGAGCTGGGAGGGGACACAGCTGGGACAGCGGATCCCAAAAGTCAAAAAGGATGTTTAATACTATATAACAACATGTTCGTCAATATAAGCTGGGGGAAGAATGAGAAAAAGGGGGTGTTTGGAGAGATGGCTTTTGTCTTCCCAAGTCACTATTAGGCTCCCTGCTTGATGATGGAGCCTTGTTTTCCAGGAGATGTCTGAACACCTGTCTGCCTTGGGAAGCAGTGAATTAACTCCTTGTTTTACTTTGCTTCTGTGGGCAGCTTTTGCTTTACTTAATAAACTGTCTTTTCCCTCAACCCACAGTTTTACATTGTTGCCCTTCCAATCTCTCCCCGTCCCACCGTGGAGAGAATGCAGACTGAGCAGCATTAAACCCCAACAAGTTCTGTAAGCACAGGGCAAGCCCCAGTTTTAACAGGCAGGCCTCAAATGCAAAATTAGAGACAGGGACATCTCTAGAACAAAAGGCTGTAATTTGCTTTCCCAGGGCAAGCAGTGTCAATTAAACGAAATGGCCTCAGGTCGCCTTCCATTCATGGCTCTGATTTTTGGCTTTGCATCCTTTTGATGCATATCTTTTTTTTCACCAATTTTAAGAGAAAACTGTGGAAAAGTCTTTCCTGGCTTTTAAATCTGCCACTCCCCAGAAAGCTAAATGCTAGAATTAATATATAGTCAATTCTGCAGTAAACATTCATGTTCCAGTATTGGTGTTTCAGTTTGAATCAAGAGTAATGTTTAACAAATCTCCAATTGTTCTCACTAATCACACTTTGCATCACAGCATGCAGCAATCTCAGCATACACAAACCAAGTTTCTTTTACACTGAAAATAAACTGAGGCTTTCAATGGACTCCAGGTACAAATGAGCCTTCAAATATTCATGCATCAGGCTGGTCTGAGTTGGAAAGTTTGTAAAATGTGATTTGAATAAGCATCATGTCTTCAGACTAAGTGTTTTGCTCTCCTTATCCTTGCCTTGTGGTACAGACTTTGTAGGCATGTAGGTGGAATCAGAATTGGTAGTAACTTACCCTTTAGTAGCAAACTTCCCCTTCTGACAAAAGAAGTCAAAGAGCTTAACCATGATAGACTCAGAAACACTGAAAAGAATAAGTAAAGTGTCATTACATAATTCTTTCTAAAATGTAGGTAAAAAATAAAGCTTTTGTGATATAATACACTGATAAGTCTATACAAGCATTGCATGATTATACCAACATTTTTGTGTATGCCTCTTATCGCTCAATGATAACTCTGCATCACACTGGGTATCCAAATAAAAAAAGAAAAATATAAAATCCCTAAATTCAAAATAACACGGTTGTACATTGTCTTGATATATGCACTGTTATGCCAAAGAGAGCAGTTTAATTTGTTTTCAATTACATTTTAGAATGCATATAAAAACAATTGACAGTAAATATATAATACATTCTAAGGCTTGAAACATCAACCAAAAATATATCTCAGTATTTAAATTGTATAAAAAGCATGCAAATAATCTAGTCTTCTTTGTATTGTCGTTTTCACTTATCTTTTACTGTTTGTAATTCTTTGACTTTTTAATACACAGAATTTTATTGCTGTTTGCCATCAAAGTAGCTGAGATTTTCTAAGATTTCCTTGTCAGAATCATGCAAGTTATGTAACCAATAAAGTACATTTATCTATGCTGAGAATACCAGACTAAACATTTTTACATTTTATAAGGAATTGTTATTTTACAATACAAGCTACTTGTCTAAAATTTTTTTCAGAACGCAAATATTTCTAATATTTTATCTTTCAAACCCTGCAGTTTTCTAAACAGTTTTGTTCTTCCTCAATTACTACACATTCTGTCAAAAATCTGTGCTGTTTTTTAGCCTGGTACAACATCTGCACAGTCTTTATTCAGAACTCAGAAACACACAGGCTTCCCAAATATCCTTTTATGACATAAAATAGTACTTCCTGAAAATATTTCACACAGCCTACCAAAAAATGCAACTTACTTCCATAAACTGTCCTTCATGGGAAAATCCTAAACATAATAGAAATAAAACCAAACACAGTAAATAATTTAAAAGGTAAATAAAACACAGTATTAAATCTTCCTTACAATTGAATAGTGATTTTCATAGAATTAAAAACTATAGAATTATAGAATCTGAGAATGGCTTGGTCTGGGATCAGCCCTAAAGATCATCTAGTTGCAATTCCCCCTACCAGGGGCAGGAGCACTTTTCACTAGAACATCCAATCTGGCCTCCAGGCATTGGACATCCACAGCATTTCTGTGCAACCTGTTACAGTGCTTCACCACCCTTACAGTAAAGAATTTCTTCCTAATGCCTAATCTAATCTATCCTTTTTTCCGTGTGAAGCCATTTCCCATCGTCCTTTCACTACATGCTGTTGTAAGTAATCTCTCTTCATCTTTCTTGTAGGCTGCCTTCAAGTACTGCAAGGCCACAGCTAGATCACCCTGAAACCTTCTCTTTTCCAGGCTGAACAATCCCATTTGTCTCAGTCTTTCCTCACAGGACAGTTGTTCCATCCCTCTGATCACCTTGGTGTCCATCATCTGGATCACTCCAGCAGGTCCATGCCCTTCCTTTTCTGCAGACCCCAGAGCTGGATGGCTGCAGGGGCAGTGTCACCAGAGCGGGGCAGAGGGGCAAAATCCTTCCCTGGCCCTGCTGCCCACACTTCTTTTGCTCCAGGACATGTTTGGCTTTCTGGGCTGTGAGTGCATATGGCTGGGTCATGTCCAGCCTCTCATCCAGCAGCACCCCGAAGCCCTTCTCAGAAGGGCTGCTCTTGCTCTGTTCATCCCCCAGCCCTTATTGACACCCTACCCAGATGCAGCACCTTGCACTTGGTCTTGTCCCACTTAATGAAATTCTCATGCGCCCACTTCTTGAACTTGTGCAGGTCCCTCTGAATGGTATCACGTCCTTCAAGTGCATCAACAGCACTACTCCTCTTGGTGTCATCCACAAATTTGTTGAGCATGTACTCCATCTCTTTATCTATGTCATTAATGAAGATGTTAAATAACACTGGTCCAGTATAGACCCCTGAGGTACAGCAGTCACTGGTGTTTACTGGGACTCTAAGCCATTGACTAGAGTTAATGAGAGTCACTAGATGAGATACATCCCCGAGTCCTGAGCAAATTGGTTGATGTAGTTACCAAGTCACTCCCCAAGATATTTGAAAAGTCATGTCAGACTCACCATTGTGCCTGGGAATATCATGGAACAGATCCTCCTAGAAGATTTGCTAAGGCACATGGAGGAGAAGGAGGTGATAAGATAACCAGCACAGCTTCCCCAAGGGCAAGTCATTCCCGACCAACCTGGTGACCTATGATGTGTGACTGTCTCAGTGGACAAGAGAATGGCTACAATTGTCATTCATGTGGTCTTCTGTAAAGGCTTTGACAAGATCCCTCATAACATCCTTCTCTTCAAATTGGGTGGGTAGACTGCTAGACAGGTGCACTTAGACAACATTCATATCAAACAGGAAAAGAACCTGGAAGCAATTTATCAGATTAAAATTTTAAATTTCTAATTCCTTGCTTTAGACCTGATCAGATAAAAAAAAAACAACAAAAAAACAAAAAAAACAAACAAAACAAAACAAAAAAACCAAACCAAACCAAACCAAAAAAAAAAAACCAAAAAAACAAAAAACAAAAAACAAAAACACCAAAAAAACCCATCCAACCAAACAGACAAACAAAAAAACCCCAGCTTTAATTTAATCCTGATTTTTTTAACAGCTGGGGCAGTAGAATCATGCTTAAAATTGTACAATCAAGACTTCTAATAGAAGTTCAATATCACCAAGGTCATAGTCATTATCTGAGGAAGTTAAAAGAGCTGCCACTCGCTGATATGAGCATGGATTATACCTGAGATAGCTGTGTTGAAGAACTAATCAATAGCAACTCAGTTTTATCTTTCCTAAGTTCAAGAAATTTTGTTGACATGCGTGCTTGAATAGCTCTAAAAATTAAACATGTCATCAAGCAGCTGCAGCCTCCCAAGACTGCAAAGACTGGGACAAACGTTCCAGTGAGTTATCAGTACACATATGAGACACCAGGCCATGACAGTGAATGGAGGCAGAACAAGCAAATATAAAGCAAAAGGGAATCCTGAGGAGATGGTGAAAGTCAGGGGGGAAGAACAGGAAATCCACAATTAAAAAAAATTAGTAGAGATTAGTTAAAACAGTAATTCTTTAAAGCAACAAACTGACTTTTACAGAAGGAAAATCTAAACCAGGCCAAGAGAAGAAAATCAAATTAAAATATTATGGCCTGTAGTGTGATAAAGAAAAATAAAGGGTTTTTTTGGTAAAAAAAAATCTTACCTCAAAAGGAAATATGCATTTCATTCTCAATTCAGAAAAATATCAGGTTGATGAACATCTTGAACATTATAAAAACAAAAGGTTAAATAATTAAAATGCAGATGTTCTGCACAGATCTTCTTTTACGTTGTAACAGTCTTTGTTAATTTAAAGGCTTGAAGAATGAGGAAACCAGCTCCTCTGGATTTGTGTTAAAAACTTTAATGTTGAAATTCTGTGGCCTTCATTATGGAGATGATACTAGTCAATAATGGTTTCCCACCATCGGCTTTAAACTTGATGAATTAAAACTAAGATAGATGTACAAGGTAAAAAAAAATACAAACAATTCATAAACAATAAAATTATTTTCTTTACCAGAATTTTCTAACTATTCTAGCATATAGTTTTGTAAGCATCTGGCTTTCAGCATATCGAATTTTACAATCTACTCTTAGAACTAATACGGAGGGTTGTTAGGAAATGCTGAAAAGATTTAGAACTTGTTCTGTCCTTTCAAACAGCGAGGATCAAGTCTGGACTTCCTAAAAATAATTTCTTTTCAGAAATGGTAGAAGAGTAGCAACAATTAGTAAATCTTCTCAGGATTGGTGTTTATAGAACTTTCATTTAAGGTTGCTGTGAGCATAACTCAGCTATGTAATACCTTGCTTTATCCTGAGAACCAGATACGATGCTGACTGTGTCACCTTGTGTAGGACTGCCTATGAACATAGGACATTGTATAATGGACATCTTAGATCCATGTAAACTTTACATGGCATTTTCTTGTGATATTCTTAATTCTTTTTCTTGCAATGGTACCCTACATGAAAACCATGAAATCACTGAAGAGGAATGGTCAAAGTTTGGGCTGCATCCAAAGAAAAGCTATGAAACTAGTGAAGGATTTAGAGCACATTTTTAATGAAGAATGGCTGAGGGACCTGAGGTTGTTTATCTTGCAGAAAAAAAGGCTGAGGGTAGACCTCAGTCCTCTCCACAGCTACCGAAAAGGAGGACATATGTGGTCCCCTCTCTGAAGCAAAAAGTGATAGGACAAAAAGAAATGCCCTCAAGTTGGGTAAAGGGAGTATTAGACAGGGTATGAGAAAAAAATTTCTTCCCTGATAGGGTTATCCCCAAAAGGGTTATTATAGGAACAGGCTTCTCAGGGAAGAGATTCAGTTATTACCTCTAATGAGTTAAAATGCAGGCTATGAAGCACTGTCCTAAAGCACATACACACACACAAGTAGTTAATGTTCTGAGACTTATAATTAAAATATCAACATATTAAAGCAGAGTGAATATTAGTTTCTTGGGTACTGGCTCTAAAATAAGACAGAATTTTACATGATTGATGCAGCAATATCAAAGTTGAATAATTCTTAGATAGTGCTGACAGTCAAATATTAAAAAACAAAATTTTGTAAGAGGAGTGTTATCTTCTCCTATTTGCATTCTGATTAGAAATCTAATGTCTTCATTAGTAACAGATATCTCTAATATTAGGAAATTCCAACATTAAAATACATATTTTGGAGTCAGTCCATTAGTTTAATACAACAAAAAATGTACCTTGTCTACACAGCTACTGCTGGAACATGGTTGTTTTTTGTTTGGGTGTTTTTTGTTTTTTGTTTTTTTTTGTTTTTTTTTTAGGCAAAAGGAAATCCACAGCCTTGAATTTGTTTGACTTTTCCCGCTGATTTCTTTTTGGTCAAATATTCACGTGTATGTGCTCTAAAGAGTTTAACACAATTCATCTTGATTAGAATGTTTTTACCTTGCTATTTGATGATTTGAAAATTAGAATTTAAACAAGTTAACATAGAAAATCCTTTCATGGTAAACAAGCACCATTGCTGCTGGCAAACTGAGGCGCTTGAAGCATCCCCCTTGAAGCTGTGTATGCCTTGAAGATGTCCATCTGGTTGCTCAATCTCTTCTTAAGGAAAGAATTCATGTCTTCTCCCTAGGGGAGCCCTGTTTGGTTGTTAACAGCTTTAGAATAATTTCCTCATTAAGTCAGACGGTAACCTGGTCAGGATCCCTTGCAGGAAATAACTGTTCAGTTAAAATTAAGGGAGATGTTTAGTTAATATCTTGGTAAATTGGGGTTGGATATCTGAGGTGTTTGGGAACGGGAAACTGAATATTTCATTGCAAGGCCAGAAAATTCAAGATAGTTTTGATAAAAGACTGATTAGCCTCTAATAAGCTGTCAGTGGCATTGCTACATAATATTTTCAGCATTTAAATTTGAACATGATGAAGAACAGAGCAGTTACCAGTTCAGAAATTTATCATATGATGATAGATTTAAGTAATCATCACACCATACTACTAAGAATAAGATCCCAAGTGGATGTCAAATGTAAATGGATATTCGAGTATGGTAAAAAATAAAGAAAAAAGAGAAAGAAAAAAATTAATTCCAGGAAGAATAGATGGGGAACTATTAGAGTTACTTCAGGTTCTTTCCCCTAGTTACAGTTCTCAAACCAGTCCCAGTAGGACTGGCATCCCCTGAACAAGCTAATTTCTTGCCATTTTGGCACATTTACCACAAAATCCAAGGGTGGAAGGAGTATGAATACAGATCTATCACCTTGCTAAAATGTCCCTTTGTACTAGCATGTAGGACAGGCTACGTGAGGGAAGATTGTTGGCTATTGCTCATTCTCTACCTGTGCTACTTCTATAATTTAAAAAGCGAGCTCCCATCTGCAGAGCTGTCCATCTGTTGCAGCATAGAACCACTAAATTCAAAATGAAACATTAAAACACAAGAGGAAGGCAAGCACAGAGCCCCAAGGCAAAACAGTAGCAGCACAGTTCTTATGGACATGTTGGGTACAACACTCATTTGCCCTCAAAATGAGCCGGAACAAACCTTTATTCCAAAGGCTAATGCATGACTTGTGGGAGAAGAGAGAGATAAGAAATGGAAAAACCTCTAGCTGCTGTTAAACACAGGCACTGAATCCTCTGCATTTCTGTTTCACAGGGATTGAATTCAGAAGTAAAAAACAGATGTCACCAAGAGCTCTCTTTAACTTTTCTTTTCTGGCTTAGACCTGAAACAGTACTTATTTGTCCTTTTTACAGGTGTGGAAAAATAGAATGACTTAGTTAATTTCTGCAGCCTTCTAGCTAAATACACATGCAGTGTTATACTAATTTATAATTAAATAATAAAACAATTTTTGAAAAAGCATAATAACTGTTCATAGGCATGGTTAGATTTATTACTGTACCTGCAGTTAGCAGTATAAAATAGAAGTCATCTGTCCAAGTCTCTGATCTGACATTGTGGATGTCAGCTCACTGCACTCTGATGTTTCTCTTCTTAATATATTTACTGCGTATCTGTATTACTTTAAAAAATCCTTAACAGGAGATTATACTAAAAAATACAAAAAACAAGGAAAACACAAAACAAAACAAAACAAAAAAAAAAAAACAAAAACCCCAAACTTGCTAAAATCTGAAATTAAAAAGAATCAAACAACCTACCCAAAATGTCTTTTACCTCAATTACTGTTGCCTGTGGATTACGTAGCTGAACACGGACAACAGTTTTGAAAAGCAGAAAAGATATGGTAGCAATTTGAAATAAACAAATAGCAAGTAAATTTGATACAAAGAGGGGAAATGCTTTTGGGGAAAAAAAAAAAATCATACAGATATTTTATAAAGAAAGGAAGTTCAATAGAGATGGGAGTTTGAAAACACTGAAAACCATAGGGAGGTTATTTATTCCCCAAATCCTGATAATCATATCAAGGTTATATTATATATATTTTTAAATTTTATTTATTTCTGCAAATAGAAAACTATGTAAGAGAAGCATGGTTGGTTTTAAGCATAACATATAAAGAAGTGCTGTAAAGGCACCATCCCACTCAACTCCTTATAGATGACCCCCTGAAGCAAATAGACTTGTATGCAGTGAAGACTCTTTCAGATCCCAAAGGTAGTAATGATCTCACTTCCCTGAAGGGAACTGTTTGGCATCAGTGTCTGAACTACAAGCCAAAATCTTTAACTGAAGCAAAAATAAAAAAACAAAAATAAATAAAAGATAAAAAAGAATAAGAAGAAAGGATTCTGTAAGTACATTGGTCAGAAAAGGAAGGCCAAGGGCAAAGTTCTGCACCTGGGTCGGGGCATGAGTGTGGGAGAAGGAAAAATTCACTGAGACCAGTCCTGCAGAGAAGGACTTGGAGGTTCTAGAGGATGAAAAGCTGGACATGAGCCAACAACATGTACTCACAGCCCAGAAGGTTGGCCTTTTAAACTACCATCTGGGCTACATTAAAGGAGCATAGCCAGCAGGTTGAGAGAAGTGGTTCTGGCCTCGTTGGGCCCCACCCAGAGTGCTGCATCCAGCTCTGGGGTCCTCAGCATGAGAGAGACAAGGACCTGTTGGCTTGGGTCCAGAGGAGAGCCACAAAGATGATCAGAGAGCTGGAGCATCTCTCCTATGAAGTCAGGCTGAGTCAGTTGGGGTTGTTTTAGTCTAGAGAAGAGAAGGCTTTGGGGAGACCTCATCGCGGCCTTTCAGTGCTTAAAGTTAGTTTATAAAAATGATGAAGAGTAGGCAGATAGTGTTAGTGCAAGGGTAGTGGTTTTAAACTAAAAGAAGAGAAATTTAGATTAGATGGTAGGGAGAAATTAATTACTGTGAGGGCAGTGAGGTCCTAGAACAAGCTGCCCAGAGACACTACAAATGTCACATGTGTGGGAGTGTTCAAGGCCAGATTGGATCAGGCCCTGGGTAACCTCATCTAGTAAGTTGCTTCCCTTCCCATGCCAGAGGGGCTAGTACTATGTGATCTTTAAGGTGCCCTCCAATCCAAACCGTTCCATAATTCTATGAAAAAAATTAAAAACATCCTTCAAAGTATATGTGATCTGTTCTCAAAACCAAATCAGAAGAAGAAACCATTTTGCTATCTATTTACCATGAGGAAAGTGTAGGATTAATAAAAGTTCTAAGTCATAAGTTTCTTCCTAAAAGTCTACCCCTCATTCTCATATGGCAGCTTAATCCTTTCTGAAGTTCTTGTTCCTTTTCAGTCCTATTCATTCACATTAATAAAGAGAAGTAAAGATGTCCAATATATTTAGCAGTGATGAAGTGATAAATAGAGAACAGAATAAGCTAGATTATTTTTTACCACATCATAAATAACTACTGAAGTGGAATAGAGACTATAATGTCTGTTTCTCTGCATTTTGGATTATAAAGAGTGTTGTATGTATCTAACAAGATCTACAGCACCTTGGGGCACATACATCTTGCCAGCACTAGACAGAAAATAAATTTGGACTATCCGTTTATGTGGACTATTTTTATGTCTATATGTCCTAATAGATCTAAGCCATATGAGGACTTCTACAGCACACTAGGAACCTAAGTACAATGGGTTTTTAAATCTGGCTTAAGTGATCTTTCAACATCTAAACCAAATCTGAGGCTAAATAGGGAAAAAATTTCTTCTGCACAAAGTTCTGGGTAAGCAAATGAGTCATCAAACCTTCTTCCAAGGTCCAAATACTTGTGGAACTATTTCTTTAATGAACTTCTGTTCTGCAACATGATTTTTTTGTAAAAGGAACAAAGAACATTGTTCTTTGATCAACAGATACTTTGCAAAACCCAGTCTATTCGCTTCAAGGAATCAACTTTCTCACCTCTAAGAAGTAGTTCTCTTTCATATCTTCCCTTAGGTGGTTTTATTTTGTCCTAATTTTGTACTGTAGCAAAAGTACAAAAAGGAAAAACAATTTATGAGTGGCAATTACTTAGGCAGAAACAGCTATATTTTCTATTACCCTCTGGATTCTCTTATTCTTATAAGTTATATAGCAGACAGAAAAGCAATAGAATTAAAATGAATAAATCTTTTGTTGATCTTCAGAAAAAAATATAATGATTGTATCATTATGAAAATCGTGCTTCCTTTCAAAATGTCACACATAATTGTGCATAGCCAGACTCAAATGAACCAGTAAATGGATTGGCGTTAATAATGATATTGGATATGCATGCAGTTTCAAGTATTAACTAATAAAAATGATTGATAGTTTTTAGATAATTGCATCTAAGAATATGAAAGAACTTTTAACAAAATGTGACTTGTAGCTTTTTAGAGAAGTTAATTAAATACTTGTTAAACATAATAATCTATTATATCACTGTTGTTTTATGAATAAAATAAAAAGGATAATCTGCATTTTTTTATAGTGATGGAGTGTCACGGGCCTGTAAACATAAGTCCTTATGAGTGTTCTTGTCTTATGTCCATATTATCAATCTGATTTCTAAAATTATTTCTGGATTCATACTCATTAAGCTACAGTGGCAATTTTGCCTTTACTTCTTATCAAAGATTTGTTAGTTAAAATCTAAAATAAAATGAAATAAAATAAGGAAGAAAGTAATAACAGAATAAAATAAAAAAAAATACTACAATCAGAAAGTGCTTTCAAGACTCCTGATCCTGAAGACTTACCTGAGATTTTCAAAAGCTGATGATGTTTTGCATCTTGCAACAAACAAAATCATTGGTTTTAACTTAATTTGTTATGAGCTATTAAGTGCTCATCTTAGCAATGTCAGTTACTGAGGCAATAATTACATTAAGCAATGTTTGATTTTTCAGGTGCCCTGGCATAGTCTTAATAACACTGACTAAGTAAAAGCAGGGAGGAAAGGATCTTTATGGTTAATAATTCACAATTCAGCTGAATATACAGAGATGTACCCCCAGAATCTCTTTGGAAACCACATTGGCTTACTGATATATATCTATTAAAAGATGCAGCAAGTGAGCCTTTTCCACATGAAACCAGAAAAATAAGTGTTCCTTGTTAGCATTGGTTTGTTAGGGATTTAAAATACCACAACAGGGATCAATAGGAGGTAATGCTTGGGAACTTTTCCCATCAGAGTCTGATATTTGTTATCACAAATGAAAACTCTCTGGACTTCAGAGGTATTATATACCTAAAACATGGGGAATTCTTGACATGCTGTAATTTCCTAATATGCAGTGTCTCTAACACTATACCTGGATAACAGGATGTGGCCCAGCACATCCCCGCTTATCCTTGTATTTGCAATGTTGCAAGAAAAAAAACTAGCAAAGAAAGATACTGGTCAAGCAGCAGAATCAGGCATTCAGAAGTTACGAAGTGCTGGAATCTTCATTCATCTATCTTCACACTGTACTTTTTGGTGCAGTTCATAATTATGTGATGAGATAATATTTTTACACAAGTTCATTCATCATTTCTAACAGAGAATGGAGTATGTTCTATAAATGAGAAATTGAGCAAAAACTTTCACTAAGCTGTCTTTGGTTCCTTATCTTTGTTACTACAGACTTACACAAGTGATAGGAGACCAAGTCTCGGTTTCCACCCTCCTTAAAGAAGCATTTGAAGACCTGACAGTCACCTCTAAGATCAGAGTCAGAACCAGCATACTATGGAATATTTGGAAAGGTTGAAACAAGCTTTCAGAATGTCTTCTTGACACAGTTCAATTCTGATAAGCAGTCAAGAGAGAAGGGGCAAGAATTTCTGCGAACATCTTAGTTACTTGCTTAAAGACTGGTTCTCTCACTATGTATTTCAAAGGGCACTGAGTGATTTTAAGTGAGGAACAAGAACTACAAGCACTGAGCTGAAAATAACCTTGCTTTAAATATCCTACATGCCAAAGCATAAGGCATTCAACAAGGAATATTTAAATACTTTAGGGTGTTTATATTTGAGGAATGTAGGAATATTTTTTAACAACTTATTGCTCACATTTTAAAAATATTTTCTAATTAAAGAATAAGAGGAAAATATAAATCTTTTCAGTTGTGGTCCTTGCAACCCAGTTAGTAAGACAGTTGGTAAGATATTGGGTAATGCGGCACTTAGGTTTCAGTCTCTGCCCCAGTGTAAGTTTAGATTTTGTATAGGAAAAATGAACGATCAAGCAATTAAATCTCTCCAGAAAAATATCAATGACAGAACTTAGGCAACAAAGCAGTCTCTGCTGAGGATACTTGGCAGTGGAATAAACTTCCAGAGGCAGCAAAGGAGTCTGTATATTTGATTATCATCAGGAAATTATTTTCTTTTTGCTTTTTTTGGGCATAGCAGCACATGGGGGATAAGGCAACAGAACTGGGAAGATTCTGCCTATAGGGTTTTTTTTCCTATATGGTCTTCTAAGGGAAAAAAATCTTTCTCTTCTCCTGAGCAAAATTCTCATACTTTAAATTAATAAAACAAATATCTCCAATAAATCTCTGACTTATAGATCACATATATATCAGGATCATAGTTATCCTATGTTTTGAAAATAATTATAATGTAATCACATTAAATACAACCAAAACAAAAACATACAAGTAAAAGAGCAAGAGCCATATGTATGCATACATTTATAAAGTTGAAATATTTTAATTGTATTCAGAGTTAGCACTAAAGAGCACCCATACACATTTTTGGGTGTTTGACAATAACTATGCTCTTATTAGTAACAGTACACACAATTACTGTTCAGAATACAGCAACCCTGCTGACCAATAACAATGCTCAAATGCACACAACAGTTTTCCTCATTTTACCAAATGGGAAAAAAAAAGAATTGTTCAAAGAAGGTTTCCACTTTTTACCTGTCTTAGCAATAGACAAAATTTAATCCTTTTCCCAAGAAAAAAATTAGACAAATAGGTTTTGGATGACCAATATAGACAAATAGACAAATATTTTTGGATAACCATCAAATTTAGATTATTCTGGAAAGGAAATGGAAAGAAGAAATTCCAGATTTTTAGGAGATACAGACATTTCTTCTTCTGTACTCTCTCTGTTCTACACTGTATATCACCTAAGTTAAATACCCAAAAGTACCTTAGAAACTTTTCAAAACTTCATTTTGAGCTACTGACTTTTTTTTTTCCTAGGGGAGAACTTACCTCTTTAGTTAATGCTGTAATTTACACTTTGTCAAGCACATGACTAATATTACTGCTTTTATTATCAGATACATCCTTAATTTATAATAACTAATTACAGATATATGTTGCACAAGTTATGGATATTTTAACAGAGTATTTCTATTTCATCAGCCAACAACAAACACTTGCCATTGAAGTTAGGGTGGCTATTTCAAATGTACAAACTCAGAAGACTCAAAGCACTTCAAGATGTTTAAACATTAGATCTGTTTTCTCTTTTTAATTGTATGAGTTGTGAACTCATGAGAGAGAGAAACATTTATACAGCACTTAAAATAGTCAGACTTTTAATTATTATACATATGCATAATCTAAGTTGATCTGATCAGCTACCTTTGTATAAATTTTCAAAGGTCAGTGAGAATTGCACCTGTTTGATAATATTACTTTTTTGCTGACAATTTATCTACACAATTTACATTGTTGATTTTTTGCTATTTACAGCATACAACAACTGAGCCTTTTCTATCATGTGCTGGACAGAACAAAACCAAAAAGAGTCAAAGCTTGATTTTATGGTAGCTTATATTTCAGGCAAGAACAATATTCTTTAGCAGAAATATCTGTAAAGATTCTGTGACGGGGTTTTACCATATGGACTGAAGGGAAATTTGTTACTCTTGAAACAAAGAACAATGACAAGAAAACATATTTATCATTTTGAAGTAAGATCAAGGACAGCTCCATGGAGAATTTTTTAGTTAGCAATGTATAATGAAAAGGATTTGCATTGTGCAAGAACAGAAAATATCTCTACAAATATAAAGTGAGGATCTGCATAAAAGTTACCGAAAAAATGGAGGTTAAAAATATACTTTAAAACATTTGAGAATTGAAACCACAAAAGGTATCTCACATTAGTATTTGCCTGCCTTTAGAAATGAGTCATTATGTAGTCCTGTAATCACTTTACCTGAAGATGTCATTCATCAGTGTTGTCATGACCATATTTAAAATAGACTTACCAATTTAAAATAGATATACCAATACTCAGTTTTTGCTTTTTTATTTTCTCACTTACCTTGATAAAGCATAAGAGTAAAATGTTAGCATGACTCTTGAAAGTTCAATTTCCACCTTGTACAATGTATTTGGCTCAGAAATGACATATACTTGGCACTATTCTGCTTCATCAGTGTTAATCATATTTTCTTTCAGCTTATCTTCAAAGATTTCATCTGTCTTATACATTCAGTACTTCTGGCTTCAAAGTCATTTTATATTTCCTTATCTATTTTTAAATTCTTCATTGTTGGTTATTTAATTTTTTTAACATTGTTATACAGGATTTTAGAAGATATCTCCCAAAAGTTATCTAATCTATAGAATATAGAGTTCACCTTCCAAGCATATTAGATCACCCTGTACTTTTAGTTGCAGTACATAAAAATGTAAAAATAAAATAGCTAAATTATATTTTAATCAGGATTGCTGCTCTAAAGTAAAGAAAGTCCATCATTATTACCAGAAGTAGAGTTAACAAAGCAGTGAGGGAATCAGAAGGATAATTTTTAGGGGATGCATATTTTGAAATACTGTACAACATCCAGTAGAGTGCACAACAATTTAGATCTCACCCAGGATTCTGTGGAACATAAATGCCTTTAAACTTATGATGTGAGGTATGATAGTCAGAAGTACACAGAAATTCTGAAATGTCAATGTATACAGCAATTTGTAAACAAGAAACACAGCCAGGAAGTCTGATTTTTCCTGGTGAAAATACCCAGGGTTAAAAGACTGAAAAGGGAGAGCTGCCATCTTCTGTCTGAATTGGAACTCTGTGAAGAAGGAATATTGGTTTGTAAGTATGACTCCATCAAATTTCAGATTTAATGACTAGTCCTTATGAAATTTGAAAAAATTATATATAGGGACAGAGGTATATTTTCTTCACATTAGAAAAATAACAAGTCTAACTAGAAGATACACATACTCTCATAATCAAGGCTGTATTTCAACAAGGTATTCCAAACAATGATTTGGCATGAGTGTATCAGAAATAAGTGTTCCTCCTTTTTTTCCTCTTTCAAATATGCTTTGATGCTTGTCACAGCTGCCCTACAATGTCCTACTTTTCAGGAAAATACAGCTGATTTAAGAGTAATGTACTTCTTTTCCATTGATTATAGGATTCAAATAAAATAGATTTAATCTAAGACTTCAACAGAATTGAAGTTCACCCAGACAAGGAGAAATCTATGCTTGTACAAGTGTTTTGAACTGATTCAAAGAAGAAAAGTTACTTCTATCATAGAATGATTTCAGATAGGAGGAACCTTAAAGATCATTTAGTTCCAAGCCCCCTGGCATAGCAAAAGGCACCTTCTACTAGACCAGGTTGTTCAGAGTCCCATCCAACCTGGTCTTGAGCAGTGTTGTGGAAGTTATTTAATGCTTATTCATTAACAAGTTATTACATAGGAATCATCAATTAAGTAGAATGCAGGAGGCATTTCCCTCTAGATTTGAGGTGCAAACATCTTGCTAATTTCCATCTAGAAAACGAAAATTTTGCAGTAGTTATAGAGTGTACTTATTCTGTCCTCCTCATCAGTCATTGAAGAAACGGACGCTTCCAGGAAACAATTCAGATCATTTAAGATGTGATTCTTCCAAAATATTTCAAAGACTTCACCAATCTCAATTGGTGAAGTAATTACAGAGATTGCAAATGGGTGACATTTTCCTACTAGACCTAACCCAGAAGGGACAATTTCAGCTGTGATGCTTTCATTTCCCAAGAACTACTTCAAACCAGCTATACTCTCTCCTGCCTAAGCAATGTCAGAATGTGATGTGAGTGCTGCAGCAAACATCACAGACTATAAATGACAGGAAGATGTGCAATAGGTAATTTATGAAGCACAAGAGAAGCTCTTTATTATTTTGGCGGGAAAAGAAATGTTCTTGCCTTAGGAAGGAGGGAGAGGTTATGTTCATCTATTCATTTGTACAACATGGCGCACTGGCCTTCCAAGACAATAGCAGCAGTTCAATTCTGCTGGCACACAGATAGATCTTGTCAGGACAAGGCACAAGACACGTGGCAAAATTCAGTTGTAAGATTCTTAAAAGTGTTGAAAAACTTAAAATTACCAAAATTATAGCATTTATAAGACATTATAGAGCTTGTTTCATAATCGAACAAGCTGCTCCATGGTACTTCACTCATACACAATCCTTCCATACTGGAAAGGTAACTGGCATTTTGCTGTGCTGTATTACAATCTACTATTTTGTCAACCCAGCCATAAAAAAAGGGAAAATTGTTATGGTGGCCAAAAATTTTTATAGTGGCCATATTTAAAATTTATGACATCCCAAATGTAAGAAAAATAGGAGTCAGTTTAGGTCAGGCCAAAAATTCATCTTGCCCAGTATCTTGTCAATGAGACATGTCTGTTACTTGTTGAATGTCTGTTTAGTGCCTAAGGAAGAACATAAGAAAGGGGATGATGTACAAGATCCCAGAACAAGCACTTATCATTTTCCCAGTGAACTCATTTTCCTCGTGGAAAAGGCCTGCTTTATCTTATGTTTCTTCTTGAACAGTTTATTGTACAATTTCCTCAGGAAATTATACAAAGGACAAACCTGCTATATTTCAGTTCATGAACAAAGGTATGTGAATTGAAATCTGAATTCAGGACTACAATTTTCTTCTTTTAAAGAAAATACAAACAAACAAAAAACTAACAAAAAAAAACCACAAAAACAAAAAAAAAACCTGAACAAAAAAATCACAGCCAAATGCCATGAAGGTATAACAGTCGGCTTTATGTTATTTATTATTTCAGAAAAACGAAGACTACACAGTCTATTTTGCATTGCCTACATCTACCACTGAAAGGAATAGAATAGAAAAGGCAAATCAAGGACAATAATGACAGAATGTGATTTAGAGAAATACTATGTTTGGTTCACTGTGATTTGTAGGATCTTAGTAATTATTCAGACAAATTGTAGGTAGCTACAAAAATGCCTGTGAATCACCAAGGTTTCATCTGTTTCACAAAGAAATGGTGTGTAGCCAACAGTTCCTAGTGTTCCAATTGTAAATCTTTGGTTAAAACCTGTTAGACAGGAATCTGGCAGGGCAAGTAATATTGTTTGACTTGTGTCAATGCTCTCACTTATTTCTAATTCTTTTAATTAAAAATAATTATCAAGGGTTCACTCATATCTCACAGTCTTGGCATATAAAGGATGTTGAAATTATGGTCACAGATGCTAATTTTGTGTGAGTTTGGAGGCACAGGAGCAAAGTGTGAATTTTCAGGTAATCAGGATTTAAGACTAAATCTGAAGGAAGGAAACAAAGTCAAAAAACCTTCAACACCTGAGAATACAAAGGGCGATATTTTCGTACTAAAAGGCATTCTACAGTGCAGGTTGCCTTGGAGAAAGGTACATACCTCTAAATGCATAGGTTCACTTATTGATGCCATATCAAGTATGGTAACGATACCCATAACATTGCTTTCATAATCCAAGAAGAAAGAACCCAGTTCAGGGGAGTGATGTTTTAAATGAAAAAAAATATTCTTTCTGATGATCTTACTTCTGGGAAGTGCTCAGGGTTGCTCAATACTGTTACTAAAGTTCGTATAGGTGAAATTTCCAAGAATGTTCTAAAATAGTAATATTATTGGAAGGCTGAAGAAGATATCTGCTACACTTTCGTCATAATCATAGTGTTGATGTCTTCTCTCTGATGGAAAAAAGATTATGATTTTGTTAACAATATCAGGCAAAAAAAGGCTAGTTTTCAAAATATATATTTTACTCAACCTTTTCCATTATATAACCTGAGGGATCAGAATTATATTGCAATATGCCCAAATGTGTACCATTTATACAGCAATCATATTTCTGTTTTCTATTACATATGCCTGCATTATGCTTTTTTACCCACAGGTCTGCGGGTATGTTCAGGATTTGGTAATTGGCACTGGTCTTAGATAGATAATCCAGAATTTAAAAGACAATTTAATTTATATTCTATTATGTTCTCTTCAGACAAGTCATTATTTCAGGTGAAGTCTACTGACTATCATGAAAAATCCAGCCTCACACTGCCCAGAAAAATAGAGATGTCATGACGAAAATGGAGTAATTAATGAAGTACCATTTACATTAATAGCCCAATTTATACAGCATACCAGGCTAAGTTTATCGTGTTACTTCACTAATTGTGTCTTCTGATCTCATTTGGCAAAGGATTTTTTTTTTTAATTTTGACAATTTTTTCTGTCATGAGCTCTGTGAAGCAAAAAGAAAAATGAGTAATATCTGAATGTAGATGATGAACCCAAAGAGATTTCCTTTGTAAAATAACTCTTTACAATTACATGTATTGTTGATATTTTTCATCATCTTTTTATACTTCACAAGATATTTTAGATGAAAATAATTCCAGGAACGATTATGCTGATTTCCACAGAGTCACACCTGGGATGAATTTGATCCTTTGTGTTTTCCTCAATACTCAGTTGTCTCTTTAACTCTGAGACACTTGTTGGATTAAAAGAACAAGAATTTGTTGTTCTTGATCTCAAAGCTCATCTACTCCTGTATGTGACTCTTTTTCTTAGTCATGTGAAACGTAATCACATTCTATAGACTAATCATGTTCTCTGTGATGCATACTTGTTATGTAGGAAATCTATTAATCCCATGGTAATTTTGCATGTGATTGTATTGCCCTTAACCACATAAAGTGTCCTTGCTTCTTTCTCTGTAAAAAATCAAAAGAGTAAATGATGTGTATGTGGATAATATTCAAATAGTTCAGCTTTCTTCTTCTCTAATCCATATTTGACCAAAAATATCATCTTGAATTTCTTTGAAAATAACCAAGAAATTATTTCCCCAAAAGCCTATCTAAAAGGACCACAATGACCAGGATTATAAAACAAGCTATATTTTTGAACTAAAATAGAGAAACTTTTATTACAGTATTTCCATTTCTGCTGAAAATGAGCAGGTTTCACTACAATTGTATCTTTTTGGGTGAGTCTTTTCAAATCCAGCCATACAAGATGAAATTCAAGGCCTATGAAGCGATGCTTCTTCAATCCTTTTTTTATTGTTTTATGTTGGCTTTGAACTCTTGCCAGCCATGTCTTTCCTGCTCTGTGAGTTCCTTTTTCCATTTTTTTCTCGTAAGTTTCCAAAAGAAAAAGAAGAGAGCACTGCATCAAGAGGAACTAAGAAAAAAATAGCTAAGCAGGGGACACATACAAATGATCCTAGAGGACGAGGAAGTGATCAGACAAAAGTTCAGTAATAATCCTTCCTCTACCTGATCACTTGTATCATCAAGAGGTATCTTGATAAATCCTCCAGAGTAAGGTGCTTTCACTGGATATTCAGGTCTTCATTGTATTCTTTCAAATACTGTTTTGCGACACGTAAGATTCCTCACTTTTATATATTTTTGTAAGAAATTGTGCCAGCCAAAAGTACCAAACTACATAAGTTATGTATTAAGGTGAAATATAAGGAAAAAAAAATGTGTTAGATCAAATCTACTTTGAAGAATGAATGGT
Organism: Passer domesticus; assembly: GCF_036417665.1. Taxonomy (NCBI): domain Eukaryota; kingdom Metazoa; phylum Chordata; class Aves; order Passeriformes; family Passeridae; genus Passer; species Passer domesticus. The sequence continues at coordinate 57,887,618 of NC_087475.1, read as the reverse complement.
TATTTTAGAGGGCATGATCTGTGTCCCTCTACACAGAAAAAAGAAAAAAAGAAAGAAGGTCTAAAGTAATGTCTAATTGGTTATTTATAATGGACCCTTTTTTTTTTATTTTGCAAAGAATAACAGAATATTTGTAACTTATTTTGCTGAAAGGCATGAATCTTGCCTATATACTGCTTTCCTTACAGGGCAAAGCCAACCATGCTGCTCTGTAATATTTTAGACCTTTTCAGGGAAAAGGAATTTTCTAGCTTGACCTTTCCATGAATCAGTATGAATTCCTCAGGAAATTATAATTATAAAGGAAACATTACAGGAAGAAATCAAGAAACCCTTCTCTCCTGGAAGGCAAGGAAGAACAAAATATTTGGTCTACACCAGCAAGAATGTCCTACTCTTCACTTCATTAAGAGTTATACTCTCATCATTGGAGAATATTATGATTTCTGAAACATCGGTCAAAGGACTTTTGTTATACATATTCTTCCTCTTGTATTTTTCAGTATCATGATTATTTATGATTAGTAATAACTTAAATAAATGAAGACTATTATTCAGCATTAAACAGATTATGAAAAGCATCTTTGTAGTGATTAAATGTCACATAACAGTGGGTTGAGTTATCAGAAGGTCAAGAGAAGTAATTATTGCTATCTATTTAGCACCTGTAGTCCACATCTGGCTTTATCTTTTGTTGAGCCCTTTGATTTAAAAGAGGCAGTTACCAAATGAAGATAATTCAACAAAGCAGCACTAGAATGCGTGGAGAACTGGAACACGTGATATGTCAGCAAAAGCTGAGAAACCTGAATTTGTCTAGACTTAAATAAAAAAGGCTTAGGGAAGATCTAATTGCTCTCTTTAACTATATAATGGTAAACTACAGAAGAGGTTGTGGCACACTCTTCACAGAGATGCATCATGAAAGAAAAGAGGCCATGATCCCACATGGAAGCAAAAGTTCTCTCACTAAATACAAGAAAAACAAATTTAATTTTAAGAATGCTTGAGCACAGGAATGAAACAAGTTGCTGTCGGATGCTTTTTAATGTCCATCTAGAGTTCCTGAGCAGGTCCTGAAAAACGGTATTTAATTACAAAACTAGCACCACTTTGAGGAAGAAGTTGGACTAGAGGAGCTACAAAGGTCCCTTCCAACATAAAATATTCTATGCATCCATGAAGTATAAGGATCTACATTCTGAACACCCAAAATGGCCATTTTGCTAGCATTCTCATCAAAATGTATTCTTCCTTCAGCTGTATTTCCTAATAATTCAGTTGCACAGCTCTCTAATTTTTTCACAATGAATTTCAATACTGCAAAACTTTCCCAGATCTAGACTGAAGCTTCTCTCCAGTTTCATCAGTTGGTTTTGAAAATAGCATGATGATCTACAAAACACAGCATGAATTGTCCCTTATTATTTTTAATTAATTAAGTTCTCAGTTATGCAGTTTATGCACAGTCCCACATCTGAGACTGTGCTTCCTGGATCTCCATGCTCACAAGAGGTATTTGTGTCCCATTAGTTATTAATTTACATTTGCATTACACCTGCAGCTTGAGGCTCTGTGATGCAAGACTCTGTCTGAGCACACACTTTTGGGATCATCTGTCCCATCCTTAACAAGTTGAAAGTCACAGGAGAGAAGACAGGCAAAACTTATGAAAAGGAAAGTAAAACTCTACAAACAGGAAAATGTGTCTTGCAGTGCTGCTAAAAGACACGAGGCATTTATGCAGGTAACATTTTGGAGCCAAACACATATTTATTGAGAATATTTTCAGTGATTTAATCACAGGGCCTTGTCTTCCTTTTTCCTGCCCTTTCACCAGCTGGCTTCTTCGATGAAGGAAGTCATAGCTCTGCCTATCCTGCACTGGCTTACAGTAACAGGCATGACTGCTCTCTTTGGTTACATCTAAAATAAATTTTATCTACTGGAAAATGATGACAAATATCTTGTCTTTGCTTATTAATCACAAATGTGGCAGAGTGGTTTCTTCCTGAACAAGACATTTACCTATTTACACCTCTTCATTGGGACACTGTGAATATAATACTTTTAGGAGGCAGTTCATCACAACTAATTTTAACCTCTATATTAGAATGAGATAAATTTAATCTTTCTTTATGTACACTACAGAAAGAGTTTGGTTAGGGTATCTAGCACAAAAATAGACTTTACAGGTGGATCTCACATTCTCAATTAGTGGATTGCAAAGCTAGTTACAGATCTACCAGTCGAATATTAATAGCAAGTGGCTGGAAGGGACCTTTGTAGATTCTCGAGTCCAATTTCCTCCTCAAAGTGGTGCTGGTTTTGTAATTGTTATAATTAGAAAAAGTCTGTCTATTTTCTCTTGCTTCTGGGACCCAAAACCTTTTCTTTACTGTTTCAGGTAGACTGCTCAGACATTGTTTATGTTGACTGTTTGAAATACAAACTCCTTTAAGATAAAATATCCCAACATACTCAAAAACTTTTAACCATAAACTTCATTTAATATTAGGTCCATGGCACGGTGCATCATATATATAACTCTTTATAGTTGTGACAAGCCTCAGACAATACAGTCATTTCTGTAGTGGTTTAAATCAAAAGAATGGTTTCCAATCACTTAACAATTAATTTTGAAGCATCTATTATGCATTCTTCCTCAGCTGATTATCTTATTTATCTACTCAACATCATTTAAGTTACTATCATTATATGAATGACACACAGCTGCTCATGTCCTATGTTATAAATGACAGATGCAATTATTTCCATGTCATCCTCCTCTAATAACACAGTCTCTGGATTTTGTTAACCCATTGAACAGAAATCTTTCTTTGTCTGTATTATCAAATAATCATCACTTCAGCGACACAGATACACCAAGTAGGTTTTCTCATCCTCAGATCTTCATGTTAATTTTCAATCCAAAATAATATAATCAAGTTTAACATAACAAAAAGCACCACAAGAAGAAAATATCAGGCTTACCTAATATTTGTAGGTGTTGCTGTAGATAAAAATTGGCTGGCTGTCTTATAAAAACTTTTGTGTTCTCCTCATTTATGATGTTGATAATAATGTTCAAAACCATTTTAGGAATCTATGTCCAAAACCTTGATTCAAAACATTCCACAATAAACTGTGAGACTCAACAGTAGTGTGTAGGCCCACCAGTGGTCAAATCTCTGTCAGTTATCCACCCCTTGATCACCTTTAAGCCATCAAACAAAAACAGATCCAGGTTCATCAAAAATAGGAAAAAAAGGAGTTTAATACTGTTCTAGATACAGCACCATGTGTGAAGCAGCTGTTAGTTCAGATAGCAATACTCACACCCATGCATAGATTAGGCATTTTCCTACCTCTCTTACCTCCACAACCCAATTCAGTAAACAATCTTCAAGATTGGTTTATTCATAGGAATTCCTGCATAGTAAAAATAAAAGGATACAACCTTATGTTACAATTGGACAGTGACAAAAGATGCATGCAAAATGTAGACAAAACATATTCATTTTTCACTCTCTTTCCAGAAGAAAAAACAATTGAGACATTCAGGAGTGTTTTTTAGAGGTGATGTTTTTTTTCCATTGGAGACAAATTCTATATGGAAAGTCGGTTTTCAGTTTTCGTTTGTATGTCCTTCACAGTGAACAACATGTGTGCCAGCAGAAGCTAGCATTTTATGGGTATTATGACAGAATCTGAGTAGGAAATTCATCAGCTTTTACCCTATTCCCTAGCCCACATATCCCAACAGAATGGTTATAATTGTTGCTACCTAAAAACCTATTACCTGAAACTTCTCAAAACTTTTAAATTCCAAACTAATTGAGGAAGAAAAACTTTCACAAGATCATCTAATCCTGGAACAGCAAAGGCTATCTGCCACTTAAAGCAGAATTTGACAAGTACATGCCATTACCAGAAGAACTCTTGAGACTGTTGAATGTTAGAGTAACAGATAAGTTTAATTACTTAGGTAACATGAAATAGAGGAAGGAAAAAGAACTTCATTGTCTGAAAGACAGCTTCATAACACACAGAATACAAACTCAGGCTTGAAAGGATGACCTCTTCCATTTGCAGTTCACTGGCAGCGTGGGATGGTTTGAGAATGGAGAAAAATAAAGCTTGGGTCAAATAATATTTTGCTTCATACTAGGGAAGTCTCATGTCCAGAGAAAGAAAAGTTATATAAAGCAGAATTATAAAATTAGCAGATGAAAGATATATGAATCTGTCATTATTCTAAGAAAAGAGGAACTCAAATGAAACAAGTATTTACCTCATGGGATAAAAAAGAACAAAGCAAATCACTGCCAACCCTTAAAAGGATTGCTGAAGAGTTGCTACAGCATGACCCTGACCAAATCAGTCAGTCATGAAAGCATCCCCTGAGAAAAAAATCTTATGAAAGGTAAATCTCATATGAAAAAGAAGAATGCAGGGAGCTGAGTGTTGTAGAAGTTACAGGTTTGTCACAGATACGGTATTATAAAAGCAACATCCTTGCATTTTAATAGAGTATTTCTGATGTTTTAAGTCATGACAAAACCAGAACCACTAGAAAGTGTTATTGTTATGTTTCACAGAGGCTCACAGCAAGACCTTGGGTGTCAGTAATGCCCAGGACTAATGGTGTCACCCAAGCCTGCCGTGAGAATGCATTTGGCTGGGAGCCACTGAAACATCCTAGTACATTCACCTCTCTCCCCATTCATTTTTCATACAAAATAAATTTAGGTATTCAATAAAAAAAGGGGTTGTGTTTGTGAAACACTGCAGTTGCACAAAGTTTCAGTTTTGTATTGTCAGGGGACCAGGACCCTGCAATGATAAAACACTAGTGCCACAAAGATCAATTTACATGTGGCATAGAAAAAGTAGATCTCTCTAAGGTCACTTGGTCTCTGATGGAGTAGTCAAAAGCTGGGTTAAAACTGATATTCCTGAAAAGGGAGATGAAAACAGAAAGTTTAAAAGGTAACAAATCATTTGGTTTCTGCAAGCCATGGTTACCCTGAGAAAAGACAGAGGAAGTTGCTGGCAACAGCTGGTCTTGAATCACTTAATGTTCATAGTATTTTGTAGCTAATTCAGGTAGATGAGGCTCAGGCAGAGTAGACAAACTGCAGAGATTTAATACAGAGATTTGAGAAGTGCTGCTCATTACATAAAAATGAAACACATCAGCAATGCATTTACAAGCAGAGGGCACAAAAAACCTGAAAACGTAGAAGTGCTCATGTGTAAAAAGCTAATGTAGCAATCCAGGGATAAACTGAATCCTTGATAATATTAGATCATGATTGAAATCTGGGACAAAACAGCCTAAAGGAGAAATTAATGTAAGCCTAAGATTTAACTCTCGATCAGTTATCAGAATTTGTCTAGCAAAGAGAGCTACAAAGACCAGACAAATCCATGGTCTGCAGACAGTCCTCTGAGACTTGCAGACATGATAGAGAATCCAGAATACTGCAAGAAAGAGCACCTGAGGCAGAAATGCATTCAGAGGTCAAAGTATGAATCTATTGAAGCCAGAACACGATGTTCCACATGCTGGGGTAAACAGCTGGAGTCAGCTGAAACAACTGAGCCCCAGGATATGGCAAAACCAGAACTAATAGACTTACTGCTCTCTGACAGTAGTCATCCTTATTTCCTCACAAGAAATGCTGTCCCCACTCCTACATTGTCCTAGGACTGCATGCAGGGCATATCTAAGATTAAATCACACATTCCTATTTAGTTGTAATTAGCAACTGGGTCATGGAGATTTTAAATTTTTTATTATGCTACATTGTACGTTAACTACTGAGCTGCTGTTGTTAAATTCTAGAAATAAAGAAGAGAACATGTCTTTAAGTAACCCTGATACAAGCTATTTAAAACTAGATGTAAATATAATCTAAATGTGTAAAAGGTTAAGCAGATACAGTTTACACACTGACGGATCCGGTTTTAACTGCCTAGCTCTGAGAGGTAATGCTTGACCCACATACTGGCCCTGTTCAGTTAAATTACTGCAGATGCCGATGACTAGACTAAACTAGTACTCACAATCTGAGGAAAATTTTGTCTTTAAGATAATGTTCCAGACATCTTCTCTTGTTTCTGAGACCTGTACTTTTTGGTTAAGCTAAGGTCTGGAAGAAAGGTGGAATGTGGGCACACACCAAGAGATAAGACAGCTACAGATTGAGCGTATCATTCTCACAGATATCAGCATCTGACAGTTAAGGGGTACTTTGATCTGCAAAAGTGCTTGACAGACACCAGATAAATTGTGAAAGAACAGGCAACACACGCACTGACAAAAATTCCTTTAGATAGTCCAGGAGGACTGTGTCCATTTCTCATTTCAAAAGAAGAACACTTTTCTTAAGAAGTAATTTGGTGAAGGGTATCTTTGATAATTGAACAGGCTGTATCTTCAGAGCATGTTTTCTTCTTTTCTCCACAACTGAGTTCTCTAAGTAGGCTTTAAAAAACATCATCAGAAAGTATCTTTGAAATTAAATAGGTACCTAAGTAAACTTAAACTTAGAAGTTTTAAAGACTTTCTTTCAAGTATGTATGCTTTCTTGAAGCTTGAGATCTGTCAAAATTTATATGGTATGATGAGGAATATCATGTAGCAAATGAGGCACTCTCAAATGAGAAGTTAAACCAGATCCAGTATAAAGGCCTTTATGAGGCACACACAGCATTATAAACATTCTTAAGCTGAATAAACTCACATATCCAATGTGTTTGTCTCTGATATTATTGGTATAATTTGATATAAATTTAATGTTATTTGCCATGATTCCCAATTCATTTTTCAAGCCTACTCTTTCACAGTAATATTTTGAGAAAGAAGCAGCATTTAAAAAATATGACTGCTTAACCTTGATGTTCACTGACTTCTACAAAAGAGAAAACCATTACCAGACTAGACCATATAAGAAAAGTAAATATATCATCATGGTTATACATACCAAATATACAGTGTATGAGGAAAATATATTCTCTATGCAAAAGAGACATTCTGCTCGATAATTTCAAACCAAATACTTTTTTATCTTTCATTTTGGAGAGCTTTTATCATATTCACACTTTCCTACTTTGCTGGGGAATAATGAATAACTTCAAAAGGTTATATTTTAGTTGAAAAGACTTTCATCTGAATTTTAATTTAAAAAAAAGGCAAGAAAGAAAAAATTGAGAAACGAGGAAAATATATAGCAAAGTTACAACACATCTCCTTCTGTCTCTAAGTGAACACTTGTTTTCTAGCATGGTGTAAATGGCAAAAGGTATACAGAACCACTTTTGGTACCTGTGAAAACAATATAGAAATATGCTTAACACCACATAATAGAAAAAAAATCATCAGCAGTTAGATTTGTCGGCTAGGACAAAGAAGCAAAATAAAACCTACTAACAGTCTCAGTAGAGCAGATAGAACATCTCAAATGCTAAAAAGCAGTCTTCCCCATGATGAAGTTTTAGACAGTTGAATAGAAAATGCTAAAGCCAGCCTATAGTTTCTTCGAGTTTTGTTTCTTTCATAGAAAGACCATTTTTACACTACCTCAATCTCTCCTATAAATTACTCCCACAAACACTTACATGCGAGTAACTTTGTGTGAGCCATTCTCTTAGTAAAGCTCTACACATATGTACATAATTATTTGTGAGAACAGGCTACTGAACTGCGTGTAGAACACAGCAAACATTATCCTCTGGTCACAGACAGAAATTGAGCACAAAACAGAGAGCTGGAATAGCTTGTCATTTGAGAAGAATAATGCCCCAAATCCATATACAATATAATGAAAATCCTCTTAATATTACTAAGCACAGTATGTCTGCTTACATATTTCCATATATATTTGAAGCACTATGTATACAAAGCCCCTAAACACCTTTCAGATCCTAAGTAGCATAATGCTGATCACAAGAGTGATTATTTACAGAACACCTGAGTTGGAAGTCAGCAATGACTTACAGTGAATCTATCATGGTCAATTCAAGATCTGAAAAGACTGGTTAAAATTTAAGTTAAAAATTAACAATGGTCTGAAATAATATTTAAAAGTGGGTATTTCTAGGCCGTTCACTCTCTTCAAAACACCTGAGCCTTAAAAAACAATGCTTTTTTCAAATGAAATTTTCCCAGTGAACCAGCTTGCCTTTTTTCTCAAATGTTTGCTGATTTATGGATTCCTTCAGTATAAGGATTTTGCTTGTGTAAAAATGGAAGACCAAAAGCTGACTAATGCTCTACAGAATTTTTGAATGGATCTAGCAGTAGGCCATGGTGTAAAGCAAGCCAAGTAGAATTTTTGACTGGCTGAATTACACGCAACCAGAAGAAAAACATAAGATACAAATCTGAATGAAGGACATGAAGTCAATGAACAAAATTGTGCTTCTTGATGAAGAAGCCAAGATATCATTACAATAAAGATGACACTGTTAAGTCATAACAAATAGAACCAAATTGCATGTAGCTCTGCAAATTTTCACATCACATCTCCCACTGAGTTAAAGAAACAACAATCTCAGGGTCAGAAAAATGTAACCAAGACGTGATGTGGTCTGCTGAGTTCAAGTAGAAAAATATTGCAGAGCTGTTGCTGTAAATTTTAACTGGTAATAAAAGCAGTAGATCTGTCTGGACTAGAGAAGAAATTACATATAAAAGACTGCTAAAATGTCTGGAGAACACAGGAGCACATTTTTCAAAATAAAAAATGAATGAAATATAGGCACTATATCCTGCAAGGGTCTTCTGGAATGTGTTTTGACTGACAAACCGGTGTACTCTTTGGCAAATACTAATTTATTAAGAAATAACTAACAATGAACATGAACAACTGAAGTTTCTTGTGAATTGTAGCCCTCCACTGACTTCATAGTACCAAAAACTTTACCATAACAGCAACCAACCACATCATTTAGATGTGTTTTTAGACAGTGGTTCTCTAGAAAAATAACATTTGAGCTAAAATTCTCCTTTTTTACTGGTGCCTTGCACAAGCTTACAGAAATCCTAGACTTTGAGCACTTTATTAGCATTTTGGCTTCAAGCAGAGTAACTCTGTCATGAACTTCACCCCATAAGTGCAAAATAAAAATAAGAGATTCTTTGCACTGTTTCCTTAAAAAAACCCAAAAGTGTTAATTCATTAGTCTTGGACCTAAACGTATGTCATTATCTGCCAAATAACTCTATATTAAACAGCATAACTTTATAATCACTGCTGTAATTAGTGACGTTTTCTTTTGTCTACTGCACTGTTCAATTAACACACAACGTAAAGGAAACACTCCACTGTCATTTCAAGGCATGTAATTTTTATACTTGATTAAACTTTTTGGTAATATGGGAAAAATCAATTTCTTTCTATTTTCTGTGTTATGGATTGTTATTAGTGGAGAAGAATGTTTGCTTTGTTTAAGTAAACCCTTTATTTTGCATTTCTATGAGAAAAATATTACGGAATAAAACAATGACTATACCACCAGAGAATAAAATTCAAGAAATAAACTCAGTGACAGCATCATACTGATAGGAAGGCAGTTTGAGATATTGACAAAAAATTTGAGTCAGCATCGAAAGATGAATATTTATATTTATGATAAATGTACATCTGATTCACCCAGGGATACATTTCTCCCCAGGGAAAAACCCTCTTAAGAGTTTCACACCTTCAGTTAACAGACTTTAGGCTATAATTCAATATATGTAATTCAAAATATTCAGTAATATTCAGTGAGTAAATCCATTTCCATGTCCTGAGATAACAAACATTTGCTCATACTCAAAATGGAGCAGAATTGTTGAAAGTATTTATAGCAACATAGATGTTCATTGTATTGTTTAATTGGCTGATGATTTTCTAGTTATGGTTAAAGTAAAAAAAGCTAGAAGAGGATGTGTTTTTAAGTCCAGAAATGTAGCTATTCCAAAATATCCCTCATTTCACAAAATGCATCGAGAGATATTAATATGTAAGATGTATAAATAAATTAATTAATCAGGGTCTTCTGCTTTTTATGAAGAGTTCAGTAGAAGTAACATTCATTAGAGTCTGAAATTCTCAACAGTTTTGAGATTCAAAAGAACTTAAGTTATATTTTACAGAAATCATTACACTACATACCTGCAGATTGTATTATAATATATTGTGTTATATTTGAAATATATGCATTTATAGATTTATATATTTGTATATATATATTTGTTTGCTTTCAGTTTTAAAACTGCATAATGCTATTGTAGTATTATATATCTGATTTTTTTTTTCTGCTATGGTAATGATGTGACATTTTATTGTGATGTTTAATTTAAATATATGTGCATTTATACAAACCCTTATATAAGTACCTCCTGGAGTAAGTATATAACATTAAAAAGATTATTCAAAATGGAAAAGGGTCATCTATTCTTGTTAGGAAAAGCTAGCCTGCTGCAGGTAATTTTTTGTAACATTGATATAGGTTAGAGGCATTTTGCTGCTTTAGAAGAAGACAGCATATCTCACTATTTGACCAATGACACAGCCAACCCTGTTACATATCCTGTAAGACTTTCAAAAACTTCTATTATAATTTTTGTTGTCATCTGTCCCAAAACGAAAAGCGCCTGTGAAGGAAGTCTTATGGCTTTTACGAATTTAAAATAAAGTTAAAATCTGGAAATCAGTGATAGAAAGAAACATTGTTCCAACTGTTGAAAGGTGATTTGATTAGAATAATGACCACATATTTCTGTTTGGTAATCACTTTACTTCCCTGAAAAAACTGTTGTGCAAAGGTAATTGCAGTGGAGGTTTTCAAAGTCATGCTTTTATTTCCACAGATACTGTGTTTTACACAGTGCAGTTCTGATAATATAAATTAAATTTATTACAAGGAGATACAGATATATTTTATAGAATATATTATATATTTTGACATCTAATCTATGTAGCAATACACTGGGTTCTTTCGATGGAAATGTTGAAAGAATGCATGTAATGTTCTTTCAGATTATACTGTGTGGTGCAACTTGTCCAAACAAGCCATGGGTTTTGATCTGGGGACCCTACAGAGCCTTTTTTATGAGTCTGGTGTATAAGCAGCAGCACCCTCAGATGCGTGAATGCCTGTAGGCCCTGGACTTGCAGCTTCAGGAGTTACAATCTCACAGGCTTGATCAAGCTGTAGAAGTTTTCCTCCTACTGCCTTCCACCATAACATCAAGGAACCTACACAACCAAGGCTTTGAAAACCTGTCTGGAAAAATCTACGCTCTAGGCTTAAGATGCCTGGTTTTGACTTGTGAGTGAAATGGACCATAAACCACAGTGATGATCAGGCTCAGGCTAAGGTGCAGTCTGCATGTGTATACTTGGGGACATGACATTTCTGAATTCCCTGGTCTGGATGCTCCCAGTACTCTGATGGCTCGAAAACCCTACAGATCCCCACTTTTAACATACTACCTTTCACTGGCTTGAGAGCCTCAAGTTCTAATTTTCACAGGACATGAAAAATAAGTGAGTGCAGAAATGGGACCTATGACAATATTTGAACAGATGCACAATGTGGAGCCTAAGTAACCCATTGCCTTGCATCCCACTGCACTCCAGTTACTGGGATCAGATTAGCAGTAGTGTCCTTACCTTGTAGTCAACTCAGCTGATCAAACCCAACTGAGGCTACAAGCAAGCTGTCACTTGTAAAACACCCATTAGTCTGTTTGCTATTACCTAAAACCAACAGCTTAGAAACCCTAGGAGCAAAGAGCATTTATGTATTGCTGACATTCCCCTTTGGATAGTCTCCTTAGTTGTGTCAAATTCAGATTGCCTCTCTCTGTAGATAAAAATTCAGGAATTGTATTTTCTCTGTGATATATTGTGGAGAATATTTAAACTATAGCAAAAAGAGTGTTCTCCTAGGAATAGCCTCTGTCCTTGTTGTGGCTCGTACCTGTTAGATAAGATTGCTTTCTCAGTTGATGCTGGATGTAAGTGTAGATAAACAGAAAAAAAAATTTAAAAGACTGGTTTTGGACTTTTCACTAATCTGTTACTGATGTTGCATTAATTTTAGAGTTTCAAAGTTTATATCAAAGTCAACAAGCATACCTTGTACTATCAAGAAGTTGTTTTGGAATAGGAAGAAAAAGTATAAAATTATTTTTGCTTTTTCTCTCAGTGCACATTATTCCTTCTTTAAGTACATGGTTAACAGGACTTAGTAAACATATTTGCAAATTCCAGTAATCTTGTGTATTTTAACCCATTATTTTCCAATTAAAATTTTTATTTTAAATATTTTTTCTACTTTTCTCTTTTTTTTCAATTTTAAATGTATATTTCATTCTCTCAATGAATTTCAAGTGATCAGGTATGTAACATGGATAGTATAGTTTAATTACATTTATTAATACAGAGATATATAAGTACGTTGACTGAACAGTGATATGATAAATTACTAGCTGTTTGAATAAATATAATTACCTGGATTTTCCTGTTACATTAAGCATGTTGCAGTTTAGGTATTTGTACCTATTTCCTTTTATAGCTGATGAGAGAGAAACAGTCATTTAGCATGCAGTACAACAGACCCGGTTTAGATGCCTAACTCAAGAGAGCTCTTTGAACTTCTCCTTAGAAGTACTTATTTCTCCTGGATGATTCACTGTACATTGCACATTTCTGAATGCAATAAGTTGAATTTCACCACCAGGCATTCCTCAAGCAGTGTGTCCAAAGCAAAGCAGCCATTTACTGTGAGGCAGACATCCCCAGAATAGTCACCATTTTCCCAAGTACAATTTGGCCATAATTTTCTCACCATCAGGCGAATCGTTAGGTGAAACTAGATATGACTAGGCTAAGAATATTTTATTCACTGAGAATTTTAGAACTTTGTGATAACTTGTTTTTGGTTTTGGCCACCCCGAATGTAGTCTCTATATATATATTTACATGGCACAACTGGCAAAAACCTGCCAGACAGAGCCCAGCAGGCTGGGATTTTTCATCATATATTTCTATTTCTGTCTTCATACATCTTGAAACCAGTTCTATATGACAAGGAGGGGATCTTTTTACATTAACTCTATGTAAAAGCCCTTAGGGAAGAAGGAAAGATGCAAGTCCGTCTCCTTTCAGGCCAAAAAAAATGCTCTCTGTACCTAGAGAATTCCCAATTTATAAATGTCAGTTAGACAATCCCACCAAATTAGGCAATTGTAGCTCCTTTTTCATTGCTACCAGGAAGAATCTTGACTCATTCTTTGAAGAAGAGCTCTAAGTAAGCAACTTACCTTCTAGGCAGGGTACAGTGTCAGGGATCAGAAGTGGCTGGAGGCATCTTCCAATGAGCTTTCAGTCAGCCAGCAAACTTCAGAGGTGGTCAGTTTGTTAGAGGTACACCTATCATCATTGATTCCTATGCTTATATCAAAGTAGCTCCCCAGGCAGCCTAGAGGTTTCCTGGATTCAATGCTGAGTTGCTCAGCTCACTCTAGATCCCATGAGGGAAGAATACATATATCTAACTCTTAAATCTGTATCCCACTTTGTCCCAAGGAAGACAACTTAAAGTGGAAATTTATCAAATCCTTATTTTTGATCTGGCTCATTATTTTTCTTTCTGTGGCTCAATACTATGTAAATTATTCACTCCAATGGCCTCAACAGAAGATAATCTTTGGCAACAGTGGCTGGGCCATGTAAACACTTAGTTTCACCATGTGAGAATGTCTGGCTGATTTGGCAATCCAGACAGAAACTGCATTTATTCCTGTTTAGTCAGGTCTTCTTAAAATTAGACAATACAATGAATGCCCATTGAAGACTTTGTAAGGAGGGAGATGGAATATGAGGTTTTAGAATTGCCAAATGTTATCAACTATTTTTAGTGCACCAACAAAAGTCAGATAGCTGGGCCAAAAGACAGCAGTTAGAAGTAGATGAGGTGGAATGATTTTTCCTTTAGTTTTTTAGTAAAATATGTGAAAGCCTGCAGAAGTAAATAACTAATGAAACTGTATAGTACAGATAAAATGCAGAAAGCACTACTCTTAAGGAAACTGCTACACGTAGAGGAAGAGGTATTCCAGAGTATACTTGCATTAACTGAATAAAACTGCTTTTTTACCTCAAAAGAAATTCTGGAAAGAAAAGGGTAGCCATTTGAGTTGAGGTAACAGTGTGATTGAGTGTCTTACAAGTAGTTTTGATGACTTCAGAAATTAAAGACCAGGAGCTAGATCCTGAATTCCAGAAGGATGTTCAATACAGCATCACAGATACATCCATATTACACAGGGAGCAAAAATAATGGCAGCAACAATTTTCATTAAATTTCTCTTATATCACCCTTACCTTGAACACTTCCAGGGATTGGACATCTACAAATTCTCTGAGAGACCTGTTCCAGTATTTCACTACCTTCATCATTAAATATTTCTTTCTCACATCCTCTCTGAAACTGCTCTCTTTCAATTGAAATCATTGGCCTGTCACTACAGGTCTTGGTAAAAAGGTCTCTCTCAACCTTTATTGTAAGGCCTTTTAAGTACTGGAAGATGCTGAAAGGTCTCCCTGGAATCTGCTCTTGTCCAGACTGAAAAACTGCAACTCTCATCATGTCTTCATAGAAGAGGTGCTCAAGTCCACTATCATTTTCACGCTCCCTCTCTCGACTGGTTGCAGCAGATCCACATCTTTCCTGTGCTGAGGACCCCTGAGCTGGAAGCAGTTCTCCAGGTAGGGTCTCATGAATGTGGAGTTGAAGGGGAAGAATCAATTGCTGGTCACTCTTTTGATGCAGGCCAAGATACGTTTGGCTTTCTGGGCTACATGGCCAGCTCATGGACAGCTTCTCATCCACCACTATCCCCATGTCCTTTCTTTCAGGGCTGCTTTCCACACATGAATCTCCCGCTATTCGCAGGCACTAAGGATTGCTCCAGCTCAGGTGCAGGACCTTGCACTTGGCCTTGGCAACTTTCATGAGCTTCTCATGGTTCTCACTTGACAACCTGCAAAGGTCTCTCTGGATCCATCCCTGTACCTACAGAACTCATATTTAGATCTGATCTTATAGGTGTTTAAAAAAACAATAATATGATCAGTATTAAAACATTTAATGTGCTTACAGAAATAAAAAGAAACCTACCTAGATGTTCTTTATTGCTAAATCTGTGTCTTCACTTGAACTAAAAAAAAAATAATGCTTTACTAATAGCAGTTACTATGCCCCCCCCCCCCCCAAATCAACCAGTCATTTAATCCAGTAACTTCTGTCAAATATTTAATAGATTGGAAGAATTTTTCATAATGAGAACAGATGAAAACCAAATAAAAACATTTAAAACTGACTTTTGGCAGAACATGAGATTTAGGACTGAATATATTGAAAGACAGGGAAGTGAAACACAGAGCACTTTGTGCATTGTACATTTCAAGTAGATAAATCTCATTGACAGCTCAACCCAGAAGTCAAGTAAGTTTCACCTACCTGAAACACATCCATGTCCCTAGGATCTTAGACACAAACAAAATAGTATGAATACAACATGAAATTAAATGTTTCATTTTCATTTTTCAAACAAGGAAAAAAAATAGTAAATCAAAATATTTTCAGCAAATCTTTCTTTTTTCTTTTATTTCAGCAAAAATTCTTGATCTATATGTGATTTATATGTGACACAATATTTATGACATTTTGGATAGAATTTGTGTGCTAATAAAACAGTGATGGATCATCAGAGTAGAAAGCTTTTATAATATACCTTGTATAAAATGTTCTTGGCCAAAACATACAATTACCTTCCAATTTTAAAGTGTATCTGCTATTTTCATTTTATATATTTAAGTTACTTTGATTTTAATAAAAAGAAGGAAATTGAAGGTGTTAGTAACTCTAATGCTTTGCAAATGTGCTAAAAGGCACAAAATGGAACAATATATGCTGCTTTCAGTATTTCCTATCCATACAAATTGGCCATGTGGTATGTTGACCTATCCAGATGCTCCCCAATTCTGAAATAATTCTAAGCAGACTTGCATAAGAATGGAAAAGAGTCAATGTAAATCATTTTTATTCCCAGTCTCACCATTTTTCTTTTTTATAATGTCCCATCCAGACTGAGGTCACACATACTAAGAAATTACTGCAGCACGATAGCAGGTTATATTAGCTAATTTCTATCTTAATTCATAACTCATCATCTTTGTGGGTTTTATTAAGGTAACCCTATAGAATCCTGATTAAAGAGAGGTTGGTGAAATCATAGAATCTTTACCTTTCTTCTGCTTTACAACAAAGCCCAGAAGTAAAGAGTGGTATTTATTCACATGGTGTGCAAAGCAATCTGGAGAGACAGAGTCCTCTGTCATCTTTGATAGGTTATGTTCTCCAAATTGAATATCAAACAGCCTGTTGGAACCATCAATCATGAAAAAGGTATCTTTTCTCTTCTGTTTGGAGACTTAAGTTCTTTGGAATAAGAAAAAATAAGTCCTCCTAGTATCCTTCCCTAAAAATTCTGCCTTTAAGCTTCTAAGTCTATATAGACTAAGTAGAGAGGATTTTGCTACTTCAGGAAAAAGGTGAATTCTTTGGCCTTGAAACATTACTTGGGTTTTTGCTTTTTTTCTTTCCTTTTTCTTGTTTGTCTGCAGAGACAATAGTATCACTTTGTCAAGACACTACAAAAGAAATAATTTTAGGAGTCATCTTGTCATCTACAAGAAGGATTCACTGATGTTTTAGCGGCAGGTCAGAGTGTCTTTTTTGAAACCACTAATCTACTAAACACAATAGTACCTCTCTCTATAAGCAACTCTTCAACATCAGCAGTTAATCTGAAAACTTTTCTGCTTTTAAAATAATTTCCCAGATACTCAATTTTAAAGGAAAGTGACATACATGGTAACAATTACTTTTATATTAGTGCAATTTTCCTTGAAGGCATCAGACATTGTAAGTGACCCATAGTATTTAGTACCATTGTTTCCTAAAATATTCCAATCAGCAACCAGAGATCCTCAAATACTGACTCTTATATTTCTAGATTTGTTTTTCTTTAAAGGAACAGATACAGTATTATTTAAATAATTGGTTTAAGCAAATTCTCTTATGTTTTGTGTTTTTCAATATGAGCATTTATATGTGCCTCCAGGAAAAAAATGTCAAAATTAAGCCACTTTTTCATATGTAGGAGAAGTCTTAAATGGGGCAGAAAGACGAATACTTTATTTAGTAATGAAGTAATCTCCTGTCAGTTCTAATTAACACTGGTCTATAGGCAAGGGCTGTACGGAACTGGTGCAAAATCAAGGGTTTCCTGGACAAGCCAGTCCTTCTATGAGGTAAGAACTCTGATATATACCTCCCAAATATGGATGACCACTCTCTCTGCTTTGACACAGGTGGGGTTTATTTTATCTTCCTGCTACTGTTCATGTGAAGCTTCTGGTACAAATCCAGAAGTTTTACTAGGTTTTGCTTTCTGATACTGCATGCAATCTGTACTGCAGTTTCACCACAGTGCCTGGAATCCTGAAATTTGTGAGCCACAGCTTTAAAAAAGAAAGCGTAAATACTTGCTTTGTAAACTTATCTCCATCTCCAAATTTGAAATGTGGGAAAGACAGGAATTCCCCTAGGGAACAAGTGTACAGCCCCCTGCTCCAGCAATACTAATCATGACAGAGAAGTTGACAGTGTCATCCTAATTTTTATCAGGCCCCAGTTTTATTGTTTCAATTCCTCTCAGTGCAAATAGCCAGAAAAAGGATTATTTACACTCACACTCCTCACAAAATAGCAGGTTTGCTCACTGGGGTAAGAATCCACAAATGTATTTCAAGTGCCTTGTACTCTGATTTACACATCACTGTCATTAGATCAAATAGAAACAAGAACAAAATCTTATAAAAACAAGATGAAGATTTATAGTATATGGATAAAAAGACAGGTATTTTCATTTTTACCATGGTATCAAAGTGTACTTCTTTCAGTTCTCAGAATATTTAATACACAAGTAAAAGAAAAGTAACTCTGTCTGGATCTCTCCCAGATTTTTGTGTTAGAGTAGGAGAGGAGTTATATGACCTCCTCATACAGGAGTTTACAGACTCTTTCACTTGCTTCCTGTGCTGTAAGATAGCTTTCTTCCCAGTCAATCTAGGACTCAGGCCAGGTCATAGAAATTACCTGTGTAGAAAAATAATCCTACAAAAAGATCAAGCTGGGAAAGACTGAAGCAGGGGATGGGAAAAATTTCCACAAGCATTACTACTGAAGCACATGAAGTTGCAGCTTGAAAAACCCCAAAACTTCTTCCAATTAATTACACAAAGTAAAAAACAGGTGTATACTTTTATATCTGCAAGAGCAACTTGAAGAACACTAGACTGAAGCAATTCCTTTGTTGTCTACTGTCACTGGGAATATGGCCAGAAAGAGAACTTGTATTGATATTAAAACAAATTCTAGTTTTTCAAGGGAGATGAAAAAAACCCTTCTTTAGAAAATACAGATGTGATATGAAAATACAAAAACTACTGATGCAATTTCCAGTTTTCCTAGGGGTTCCTATGATACAGGCTCTATTAATCATGTATATCTCCTAGAGCTGGCACCGTTTGGTCATTTTACTTGTAAAACTTTTGCCTCACTGTTAAACAGAAAATCAAATTAAGAGACCACTTTCCATCAACTTTGACTCCTTTATTATGCAGGCCCGTATCCACTGATGTGACAATTTTATTTTACACAGAGAATGAAAGTAAAACTGCAATATCTTGGTTTAAGCCTAAGTAAATGTGCTCTTTTATTCTATTTCCTTTATGATTATTTTATCTAATTTTTTGTTCCTTTCCCTTAGAACTGATACTTTTGTGTAATTCTTGAAAGATTCCTACAACTCCTAGACAGATAATTTAAAAATGTAATAGATTTTTTTCCAAAACTCTTACTTTTTTATCATGTTATGTACTTCACAGACATCGTACTGAGGGTCAACCTCTTTCTGCTTTGGTACACAAATAATTGCATTATCATTTTGTTATCAGGCAAAGGAGCAGCTAACAGTTTAAAGTTTAGGGTCAAGTGAAATCTATCTGTGGTTTTATGGGTAATTAGGCTAGGTTACAAGAGTCAAGTGAATATTCATTAGTTACAGGATGAATACTCAGCATGGAGTAGTAATTTGCATTTCCCCTTGCTTCCAAACCTCATTCATGACTACTATTGACATAGCAATCACATTTCAGACATTATTTCCTTCCAGACAAAAGAATAATTGATTTGTAATAATCCTTAAAGTATACCATCAAAACATTCTAATTTTCCTTTGGAAATCTGATAAAATTAATGCTACTTTCTGCCTCTGTTATTGCTGACCTTTCTCTACAGTTTTTAAAGTGGACATACATGAAATAGTGGACATACATGAAATAGAGGAAGTTATAATAATTGACATAATTTTATTAAGCAACCTCATTCCATTTGGTACAGAGCCTGATTGATGTATTAACATCAGCAAGGTTTACATCTCAGCACTGAGTTATAAGAACTTTAAAAGCCTGAAAAGGATTGCCCAGGACATTACATAATATATAACTGGAGCTTAGATACATCTGTTCTATCAAAAAATTTATTACATTTATTTAGCATCAGATATTCCTCATCATTTTTACCCATTATAGATTTTACTAAGTGCTTACCCAGGTTTCATTAGTACAGCACCTGTGTTATATAACAAAATTTCCCTCCTATACATACTTTATTTAATTGAAAGTATTAGATAAGGAGCAACCAAACAGTATAGGGATGGCTACTAAAACTACGTTGTGATGATTGCATATATGAAAGAATCTTCCCTTCTCAGGAGCTACAAGTAGATTGATTCATCAGCATCTGTAGTAGTTGCTGACTTTTGCATTGAGTTCCAGTCATTTCTATGGGCTCTCTAACTCTTCACATGTCCTGAACCAAGCCAGTCAGTAAAGAGATTTTAGTGCTGAATAGACAGGCAGAGGCTCTTTCTGTTCTTACCAATCCATGAAATAGAATCAAAAAGTCAATAAAGCCAGACGTCTCTCCATTGCTTTGGGGAAGGACTAAATAGAGCAGGTACTTTTGCTTCTTGTTTTTAATAATGGAAATTTCCACTATAGATATTATTATAACACTAAGTAGATAGCAAACTATTTCTAAATTCAAATGAACAGATAGTCACTATACACACGCAGATTGAAAATTTTAAGTCACTGAAATCAATAATGGGCCAGTCATTGAATTTCATGAGACCATAATTTTGTCTATTACATTTTGCCATCAGTTTAACAGCAAAGGATTAATGAAAATCCATTAAATGTGCAGGTCAAATTTCTTCAGAGATTTGATGATTATATTTTTTTTTTAAGTTATCACATCTCACTTTAAGACACAGGTGTATATCTACATATATTTTATTCCACGATCCTTATATTTATCTTTTCAGAATTATATTGCCAAGAACATTAATTCCAGCACAAATATTTCTGAGAAAAGGTGTTAGGGTTTTTTTAATCTGAATCAGGATAATGGCCAGAAGTGTTCATTCAGCCACTTTCTTTGCATCTCCAAAAAGATCCATATGTCAGAAGTTATTTGACATAGAGAGACAAAAGAGGATTGAGAAGGAAAGTTAATTTTTTTTAATTTTGCCTATAAATTCCATTAACTGAGCACCTTGCATGTGCAATAGTGAGTGAAGGAGAGGGAAGTGCATCTTGGAATACAAAAAAAGGAGGTTCTTTCACTAAGGAGAATAGGTGTTTGCAAAACACATGGTTCACACACTCTGGAGGAAGATGCTAACTATATATCCCACTGGAATGTGGAATATAATTTATGTTGGAAAATACCTATGGTTTTGGCAACAGACCTGGTTATGGACTGATTGTGTGCCCATTTGGCCTGTATCTAGACTAAAAAGTTAAAAATAAAGCACCTCGGTAATAGATTTAACAAATTTCAGCAATTTGGCATCCACCAGCTGCTTGCAAAATACTCAAGGAAGCCATAATATCTCTTGTATTTTTTTTTTTTGTTTTCCATCAGTAGGAAAGAACCCAGAGCCTTTGCAAAACTGACTGAATGTAAATTTTCTCATGTAGAGGTAGTGAGGAAATTAAGCTACCTTATAGGTTAATTCCTTGGCTTCTTTATCAATTTAAAGATTTTTCATTGTCTCACAAGACAATTTATCACTCCCATGTTTTCCTTGTACTCTGCTTCAAGCTACTGAAAAACAGGTAATACACTGCATGACTTGCTGGCCAGATGTACTGCTCAATTAGCTAATTTTGCATACTGAACATGCATAACAGTTCATGTCAACACCCATCACTATAGGATCTAAATACCCCAAAAGTAATTATTTATTGTCTGAAGTTATCAACCCAATCTATAGAAGTAATATTGCTGCTGTTATACTGACATACAATACACAGAGAGAAATTTCACAGAAAACCCACTCTGTGTGGGACAGAAGACATTTTGGTAAACTTTTTTTTTTTTTCCCCCTCAACTTTATTTTCTTTCTGTTCCCCAAACACAGCCTGGAACAGGATAAGAAGAGTAGACATTTTCTGGTATCTGAACCAAGCTTCTCAAGAGTCCTTGTTAAGAAGATGGCTTCTCCTAAACCATCCACTTTCCATGCAGGAGCCCAACAAACTAGTGCAGAAACCCGGTAGGAGAGGAAGCTACTCAGCAGCTCCTCAGGCTTCCTACTGGGGTTAATAACTCAAGACAGCATGTGCAGCTGTTGTGAGAAAACTACACAGCTTGGAGAGATAGTGAGGCATGAGAAATCTGGTATTGACAAAGAAAGTGAAAGGCCTAGAGTGTGTTATTCCTCTCATGGCCAACTAGAATATTTTAAGTGGAGAAAATAGAGATTCAGAACTAATTTAAAATTATTTATTAAAAGCAATATTTGACCTTTCACAAAATTTTCTTTTATATTGTATCAGATTTTGAAATGTATTTTCCTCGAATCCTATTTTAATTTTACACTGATGAAATACAGAGGAACTTCTTTTGGTTCACATCGGTGTAACTGATACCAGCATCAGACCCACTGTCTCCATTGTAAGCAAGTCATGAATGGCCATTCTTCATGGTCATATAAAATGATACAGAGGTCTCTTGGCACAATCATTACTTTTTCCATTTTCTGTAGACAAACAAACCCATAAAACAGAACTGACAGATGTTATAACCCAAGAAAATGAAAGAGAAAAGCCCACAATACAGAGGAACTAAAGAAATTCTAAATAAAGTAAGACTGTGACAACCTTCTGGAATACACCTACTTGTATTTCAGGATTTGGAAATCATAAAATGTACATTTAAAAAGTTACTACAGTTGCTGTCCTTGCTAGATCAGGGTACTTTAAGGAGCAGCAGCAGGATTCCAAAACACTTGTTTGGGATGTGTAATACAAGTTTCTTTCTATTTGTAATGCAACAGGTCTGTATAAATCTACTCATTTTATGTGGCTTACATTTTTTCTTTAAAAGAAAAGTCTGATTTTGGTTTTTGAAGTAGCTTAGTATGTGTTTTAGTTCACTCCACATCCAAAATAAAAATGTATACTTTTCTACATAATTAATAATTGATAGTTAATTAAAATTAATAATGTTAAGTAACTAAAGTTCTCAGACGCTGAAAGCTTCATTCTTTGTTGAAACTATGATCTGAAATTGAGCCTCAGTCACATCAGATGGTAGTTGGAAACTTCTGAAGTACCAGCTCTCAGATTGAAGCCACTCTCAACCTAGTGGGGAAAAAAAAATGAAAGGCATTTCTTTGAAAATATTCATTTTTACATACATATACACAGGCTGGAGATTTTAGCAGATTCCGTGATTTGAGAGTGGTTTCAAATGTAGCAATTTCAAGGATCTCACTTAATAGATACTACGGCTCAGGCTGCAGTTGAAAGTGTTGGTTTCAACATTGCTGGAGGTTTTAGGAATATAGAAATTAATAATGGATTGTGCTGAATAAAACACAAACAGCACATAAAAATCCCCACACTGACAAAGAGTTTTTTCCTATTTTTTCCCTATCCTGGGGCACATGGAGCTCAGGCAGACAAAAGTAATGCATATTACCTCCAATGAATTAGTGTTTTATAACACCATCAAAACTCGTCAGTAAAACTGAAAGGTGGATTTCAGTAGTTTAAACTCATTTTGCTCCAAGCTCTGCAGTTCTATAATATTCTGACATTGGATTTCCTCAGATTCCAGCACTGAATCTGGTATTTTTGAAGGGAAATTGCACATACATGAACACATCCATTTCTATCTGCTTGTGTTTGTGGACATCTGTCTTTACCAGTCATTCTGTATACTTAGCTGTTTATTTGACTAGTGACAGTAATTGGAAACCAACGTCACAGAACTATAACTGCAAATACAGAATTAACCAAGCAAGATGCCTTGGTCCTTTTACAACTGCTCATTGAAGCATAAAGCAGACATAAAGCCCTTCCAAGTAAAATGCATGCAGAACTATGGTAAGATTCAATTAATGGTTTTTAAGTGGCTTAGGACTCTGAATAAAATGAAGATAAGCACAGGAGAAATGGTGCATACGTGTTTATATGTGTTTAAAATTGGTCTCTATAGCTTTTAGACTTCATATGTTCTGGATGTGTTGCACTAGTTGAGAAACACAAAGGAGCCATAAAACTGACTTAACCAGCCAGTTAAGCTACATTAACGGGTACTTTGTATCCTTGTAGTGGATGCCTTGGGTCATCAGATTAATTCAAAGCAGTTGGAGTAATGGAGGGAAGGCAACCTTTGAAGTAGGTGAGATCCCTTAGAGCTTGATCCCCAGCCAATTGACATCAGTAGTAAGATTCCCATTTGTCTTAAACTGCTGATCATAATTAGACTAATTTAATGGATTGCATCAGCCATTTCCCTTGCACTCTAGTGTTGACCTGAAAAAGTGTTTGTTAGCCCTTTTTTTCTAAATAACAACCAGGGACTTCAGTGCAGCTTAAAACACACAGAACTAGCTATAGTGAGTTTTTAAGGTGATACAAAACTATGGTTGTGCTGTAGATAGCATTTCTGCAATAAAAATCTGAGCCATATTTTTGGTTGCTTTCAATGCCTGAAAAATTCTCTATTACTGATGATATACCTTAAATTATTTGGGTGTTGTGGTAGTTTCCATGATGAATGCTTAATCTCTTCACTCTAGTTTATGTTCTTTCTTATTCCCTCTCTGTCTCATGGCTGCAAAAACATCCTTTGAGAAGGCCTGCCAAAACCTTAGTGAAGCTGACACTGCTTTTCTCTCCTTTCCTCTTACCAATCACTAGAATCCAGAAAGCTTCTTCAGAATAGCATAAATACTGTAAGAGTTAAGAAAGCAGAAATTATGAGATGCTTCTCGTCAAGTTTCCATAAACTTCAAAAATCCCACTGGTGTTTTCTGCTAGGGATTTTTATTGATAATACCCAGTCTCTAAAACCTCATGTCTAACATGTTTCTCTCACACACATCACCTCAGCCTTTTCACTTTCTCCCTGCTGCTTTGGTATCGCATATGTCTCCACTGAAATTGTAGCTGCCAAGGATGGTTTTCTACAGCATTTGTTAACATGGTTATATCAGTTCTTATCTTTAAAATTTCATAAAAAGCTAAACCCATTTTTTGTAATATTACTA
Organism: Passer domesticus; assembly: GCF_036417665.1. Taxonomy (NCBI): domain Eukaryota; kingdom Metazoa; phylum Chordata; class Aves; order Passeriformes; family Passeridae; genus Passer; species Passer domesticus. Next base: position 57,862,855 of record NC_087475.1, on the reverse strand, counting down.
ATTTGAAGGGGGTTTTATATATAAAATTACAGATACAAGATACAAGACACTGTAGATGTAGGCAAATACTACAGAAAAGACAGATTACTGACTGGCAGTGTTAGCTTTTAAAAACAGTGGGGTTTTGGTTTCATTCTGGACATTTGCTCATCTGTCAATCAAAAATCTTGTTATACATGAATCTGATGTCAGATCAATATCTGACAAGACTTTTGACTGTCAGGACAAATTGTTAGACACAGATGTAATGCCACATCCATGTATAACAAGGCCCATGTAGAAGAGCTGCCAGTGATAGAATCCTGTCATTCATACATTATCAAAACAGTTAGAGCGGCTCCCTGAGATTTCATGTATTAAGTAACTACATCAGAGCCTGAATTTCATCTGTAAATCATGTTAAAAACTCAATAGAATTACAGGTTCAATTAAAGAAGACAAGAATCCATAACTGTTTGTGCTTTTTGATTCACAATGATAAAAATGTTGTGGGGATTTCTTCTCCCCTGTGGTCTCTTCAGTATAGTAATGCTCATGTTTTACTTTCCTCATATCAAAGACATGAAAATGTATGGGATTCATGTTAGTGTGCTTAACCAATGAAACATTCTGCAAATTACACTGACAGCTGATAGAATAGGAGGGGTGGTAGCAAGAATTGAAAGAAGGAGAAAAGGAATGTATGTATATTACACTTAATTCCAAAGATCGCCAAGAAAGTCCGTATGAAACGTTTAAAGTTCATTAGCTGTACAAAAGCATTGTTATGCAATATTTATTTGGAATACTAGCTTATTTTCTAGATTTGTCCTAATGGCACCAAATTGGTGGATTGATTTCTACAAAGATAGCAGAGTTCTGAGACATTGTCTGGTAGTAATAATGTCCACAGCATATTAGTGTAGGTGCAAAAGAGTTCAGAATCTTCACAGTCTGCACAGAAATTAAAGTGTTTTAACTGAAAAGCAAGAGGAAATGCTGGAGGAAACATAACATTTTAGAAAGGCATTCACAGTTAAAAGAGAAGCTGAGCTGTACAGAATCAGGCACACCTAAATCTGTAGGACAAAAGTAGTGAATGAGTCTGATAGAGCGAATAATTTACCTAAATATAGGTTATTTAAAATTATCTGAGTTGATATAATGTACCCGAGGTCTAAATGTGGAGCTGAGAGGCACAACGCATAAGAATCCCATACCTTTCTGATGCAATAGCTGGAGATTAGGAGTGCCTTATATATCTAGGATGACTATATTATTCTAGAGTCAGGTGAATCACACCCTGGCTCTGCTTTCATTTCTCTACCTGAGACATGTCTACTCTACCTATTGCCATGGCAACTTACCAAGGACTATTCCTTTCTCTGAGCACAGACCATAAAGGGCTAATGTTAAAATACAGACTAAGTCTAAGCTACTGACATCTACATCATACTGTTAATATTCAAAACATACAGTGACACTGTATTCAAGATAGATGCCTTCCTAGTACGTGTGCATCCCACATATACATAACCCTTTTCCATCTTTAGGTATTGTAGCTGTAAATCTGTCAGCCTTAAATTAGGTGTCCTTAAATCTATCACCAAGGCAGGACTAGTTATTTCATGTTACAGGTATTTTGAGAAACCTGTATAGAACTCATCTCTTGTACTGGCGTGTGACTTTTCGGAAAAAGGCAAATCTTTACAAGCTCACAGCAATGCTGCAAACTGAGATTTGGAAGAGAAATTAAGTACTCTTGGCCCAAGTAGTATTGTGAAGTATCTTTCATAGGATAAATATTACTTTTAGTACTAGAAATAAAATAATTATTTAAATATAATACCTCTTATATTATAAAGGGTAATTTGACCTTGCATCTCCCCATATTTTGTGTCTTTTTACTTGGTTCAAGACCAGATCTCATTTGTGCTTCATTGCATTTAGAAGACAACTGACAACATAATGTTTCCTGGCACCAAGAGTTTTAATTAAAACTGAATTGGAATACAGTCTCTTTTTGGTAAACAAGATCAGTTTATTTTCTGGAGGACCCTTGAAAAACCACTGATACAGTCAAACTATGAAGTCCCTCACTGTACAAACAGCTATATCTATGGAAGACCTGCACCAAAACTAAGTCATTCAGAAGGGATGACTTGATGATTGAACATCATGACAGGACTGGAGTAAGAGTAGGCAGTGAAAATGCTGTGATTCCATAAAGATAAAACATGGAGACATGTCAAGCCCTTCTTTTGTGGCATTCAGTGTCAAGCCCAGATGTATTTGTTCTCCCATCTCTTTCTTTAAAAAACAAAAGGGCAGGGAGCTAACCTGGTAAACACAGCTTTACTTGAGAGACCTGAATTTCTTTGCAGGATTACTTTATAGTAATAGCATGCTCTCAACTTCGCTTTACCCATATTTCTGAATACTATACAGTTTAACACATTCGTTTTATTATTCTACTAAATTGTGTATGATACATTGACAAACCTGTTTTCACTTACCATACCTTGTACTTCTTCTGTTTGCTGACAGTATATTCTATTTTAGTAGTTGGTTATGAATTGCCTTAAGTCATCTGAACTGCATGATCCAAAGATGTTCATATTTCTTTCCTTCCCTGATGGCAAAGAACTACTTTCCTTTCACAGTCTTTTTTAAAAAATTATAATTAGTCTAGAGTCTTGCCTCTACACTCATTCATCATCCTTTTCTATTAGTCATACCATTCTGTAGGGCTTGAGAGAATTGGCTAGTAAAATCACCAGTAACTCAAGTTTGAAATAAGGCTATCAAAACAGATAGGCTTAAATGCCAACTCCTTGGACAAAGTGTAATTGTAAAGAATGGGGCAAAGTAGTAATGAAAGGGAAAGCTTCCACCTTTGGGACTCTTGCTGTGCTTCTGCCACTTTTCCATACTTTTATGGGCAATTTTTTGTAGCTCAACAAGTAGAAGGCAAAACCAATGATAAGAAATTTCAGTAAGTCATTTAATTAATGCTATATTTGTCCTCTCTTGGTTATTATACTAAATATTCATATTACAATATTTTGAAGCAAACATTGTTGTCCAGCATTAGGAATGGTATTCTCCAGTTTAGTGCTCCTGCTGAAACCATATTCCCACTCCCTCACTCCCCCTCTCCCCACTTAAGCATGGCAGGAGAATTGGAGGCACAACAGGCAGAGATCACAGGTGGACATAAGAACAATTTACTGGAGAGAAGAAAATAAACAGTAACAGCAATGATATTAAAAACAATTGCACAAAAAAGAGTGATTCACATAATTCAAAAATTCTCACTGAAGAGCCCATGACCTTACTGTGGCCACGTCATGCCCAGCTACTTCCTCTGTCTCAGGACCCAGGACCGGTGCCATGCTCACTCAACCAGAAGGAACTTTCATTTTCCCTGAAAGAGAGTCCCTTTTCCCCATCCCCAGCAATTACATGTGATGTTATAGAATAACCTCTGGGCTGCAGACTTGTCCCATTCCAACTGCAAAAATCAACCCTTTCCTGTCCAGAACCAGAACATTTGTGTTTACATTTCTACGCTGTGATATATGAACCTGATGGCTTTTAAGAGCCTCCTCTGCAAATAAATTGTTACTTTTTTCTTTTTTTTTCCATAAAAGTTTTTCTGTTGACCGGATCTGCAGCTTTTAATGTCATGAAATGGCAATAGGAATGGGGAGGTTAGAAACATCTTCTCTCTCATCTGGTAGTTCAAAAAATACAAGAAAGTGCTTTTTGTAAACTAATGGTGCATTTAAGCAACAGAGGCTCTATTAATGAATATGATGATAATTATGGGATCGCAGGTGCTTTCCAACAAGCTATTACTTAGTTAAGGTACGGTGTTGCACAGTTTTAGGAAGCCAACTTTCATACCACAAAACAACCTCAGATCTTCTAAACTTTAGCAACTAAATCTGAACCATTCTTGAAGGCTGAAGGGATACCCATAGTTGCAAAAAATGAATGTATCAGCTTATACAGCATGGCCAGACGCTATATCTTCCAAAGAGCCACAAAAGATTCAGGAAATTGATTTTTTTCTTTATATTTTAAGGTCACATTTTTAGGTATCTGTAACCATATTCAGAAAAGGGGACTGGAACTACTAAAAGTATGCAGAATTTAAATGGTTAAATCTAAGCTAGATTTTCCTTATAAATAGTAAAGAAAATTGTCGTTTCTGAAGTGTGAATCTTCTGACCAAAAGCAGACAAACTAAGATAAATGCACCTTGAAACTAATTCTCTCTATTGACTACAGAGATCCTAAGCAGACTGGCCAAGGTGAGGGGAGCATCACAATGCACTGAAAACTAAAAGCTTCATCTCCACAGGATCATAAGAAATGTTAGAATTAGGTACTTAGGCTTCTAGTGCATACTAAGAGAAAGATAGATCTCACAGTTATGCTGATCAGGACAACTTCCAGGAACAATCAGTTACAAAAAATCATGTTTGAACACCTGCCCTTTTGATGGATTTAAAAACCTCATTCTAACAACCTTTATTAGACTTAGGTTATACTTTCCTTCAAGCTATAGAGTCTAAGGATTTTTTCCAGACTCTAACAAACATTTCTACACTCGCAATAGTTCATCTTCAGCAAATTCATTCAGAGATTTGCCATACACACAATTAGAAATCGTTAGTGGAGTGGAAATACAGTCTTGAGGAGGTTTAGAACTCATGTTTCTTGCTTGGTGGTGACTGTCCCAGATATTTGTCTGATATGCAGAAATTAGACAGAAGTAGGAAGTTGCTCCACTGCCAGCTTTGTTTTGAGAAACTGGACAACTGTGATGTGTTTGAATGCAAGTCTTGTTTGTCCAGAAGACCCACTTCTGGAATTTAGCAAGTTTAAGTATCTTCTTTAACAAAAGAATGTATAAAAGTAGATCTCAAAAGGATGCTGAACGTTTTGCATCTAGCAATGCACCTCTGCATGCCTGGAAAGCACAGATTAGTTAATGTGAGACATACCTATATTAGCCAACTAACTGAGGCCAGAACTGTTCTATGACACTGGATCCAACAAGCACAGGAATGCTAGATAATATCCTTAGTCTCCTAAAAGAGGATGCTTGACTCTAGCCTTACTTCTGTGAAAGGTACCCAGACTCTCTTAACTACTAAACAAGCCTGTGAGTTGTATGGGAGAGTGATGTTTAACATAATTGGGACATAATTTCTTTTAAACAATAATAATTAAATATTACTAAGTAATCCAAACAAATATATTGTGCTCATATACTATTATCAACACAACCCAAGGGAAATCTTTGTTGTAAAACGAAAAAACTGGACTTTTGTGTAATTCAGATGTTCCTAAAGGCAGTTCTATGAGCTGTTCTTTTGCATTTAAAAGTGGACTGTTTGAATCACTTTCCTTGGCACCAAACTGTTTCTTCTATAATTTGAAAAAAATCTTCAGGTTTCACCAGTAAACTTAGATTTCTAAAATCATTTGACTCAGCCCCAAAGGGAATATTAAAGCACACTTATCAGTGAGAGTGAGATTGAAGAATAGCCAAGAAGAACTCGTTAAAATATGTTTATGAGCTTTAGATGCACTGAAAGTCAATTTGTCTTAGATTACTAAGTCACTCAATTTTGCAATAGAACAGAAAAAAGTGGATTTTATTCCTGCACCTCTTAGTGAATGTAGAAAAAGGAAGGAGAAATCAGTGGGTGTAGATAAAGATGAATGAAGCTATGAGATTAGTAGGTTTAGTATTATGCTAGAGTCTATCTGTGAAGTGTAGAGAGCCTTAATTAGCAAGTCATCTGCAGCAGCCCATAAAGTGCAGTTTTATAGAAGTATGAGATGGCTGGGCTAATATTTATTACCTATTCTGTGTATCTCTCTTATTTACTTAGATGACAAGCTCTTTGGAGCTGACATTGTCTTTAGGAAAAACTATGAGGAATATGAACAACATTTTCATACAGGATCTTTCTAGGAAAATGAAATGGCATTGGTATGATTAAATACTAAAGACAGATACCTTTTTCTTTAAAGTAATCTGAATACCTGTTTTTATTTTAGATCTAACATCCATAATTTCCTGGGAGGCTTTCAGACACAGGAAAAGAAAATTTCAGTTCCCAGTTGTGTGTCAGTTAAATTTACTATCATTTACACCAAAAAATGGATTATCATGGCTGGTGTTTCTTCAAAGCCTCCTTATGCCAGAAGAGAAATTGAGGATATTTTTTTACCATGCAGAATTCTCAATATCCATCTGAGAGAGGTCTCCAAGAATCTAAGATATCATTCCTCAAAAACTGAAGAAGTGGTGATAAGCTAGGTACTTCAAAAATACATAAATGATACTGGAGGTCTTTTCAGACCTGAAGTACAAAAAAAAAAAAATACAATAACCTCAAATATTTTTGTTTCTACTTTCAGCCTTAGGCTGAGTATTTTAAGGAACTTTGTACAAACATTGCACTGAATTTTATCTGAAAACTGTGTGAAGATAAATATAAGGGGATTTTTTTTTTCTTTTTCATATGAAATACAGTGTATAAAGTAAATCCTTATCAGAGTTATGTAAAACCTTGGAGAAAGTATGACAATACCATCCTTCTTCCCTTATCTTCAGTGCTGTAAACATTTTTCAGAAATAATATTACACATCTGACATGGGGAATAGCAACATATCCAACTGAAACTCATCCAAATCTAATCCATGAGGTTCTCATAGGAGCTTTAATGACCTCCACTTATACAAATGCACTACTTAATGCAGAAGAAATTATTGCTAGTCTGAATAAAGAGAAGCCTTGACAGGCATAGTCATTCACAGATTTACCAAATGACTAATAAAAATCACCTCTGTATCTTCTGTCTTCTGTGAATTACTGACATTGCTGCAGACAAAAAATTAGCAGGTTATGAGGAAAGAAAGTCAAGCTCTGAAAAATAAATTAGATTAGTCCTAAAATTCTGCTGGGCTCCAGTCTTGTCTATTTTTCTTGTGTAAAAAGAACTGTTGGCATCAACAGACTTGACATCAAGCGTTTTCTTGAGTATTTTCTCCTTACCTTTTTTTTTCAAATAGCCTTTATCAATAAGGTCTGAGCCATGTGTCAAGTAACTTCATTGGAGGTAAGAAGAATATAAAATAGAGAAGAACAGAAAGGGGAGCATGCCTTCCTAAGAAATTTACTTTTTAATACTTTATTTCAAACCGTGTTTGGACATGCAGTGGCCTATTAAGAGGAATGGGCAGCAAATGAAGGATGAGGGAGAGAATAAGAAAGAGAGGAGTGCTGAGTTAAAAAAGAAGGTAAGAAAGAAAGGAAAGAAGGGAAGAAGGGAAAGGAAAAGAAACACAAAGAAAGGAAGACATAGAAGAAAAAAACAAAGAAAACAAAAGAAAATAACAGAAAAGAAAAAAGAGAGAGAGAGGAAGAGAAAGAAAAAGGAGAAAAAGAACAGGCAGACTTAGCACAAAATGATAGTCCAACTATAATGGCCCCAAGCTAACAAGATTTTTTATCAAGTTGAAAAAAAATTGCAGTTAAACATGGAAAATTCAAATTAAATATTTAATGAAAAGAATATTACTTTGCTGACTGAAACAAAGTAGACAGCACAGCTAAAAATCAAAGCCGTGTTGCCTACTTATGCTTTGTCATTGCCTTAAGACTACCCACAGAGAGTACTGATGAACTGAGTTCCACAGGTTTTACCCTAACTGAATTTTCATACATTGGTAATTGAAGGCCAGCCAGTAAAGTTCTTTTGATGTTGCTTTCTAGGTGCATCTTTTTAAAGCCAAAGAATTTTAATGGAAAGTGTAATTCTATTTCTGCAGTAGAAAACAAAATGTTGTAGATAGCACAACAGCTTCTTAAGCAGGACCAAAACACATTGAAAGCAGTCAAAACTATGATCCACATACACCTGTCAAAACTGCTAGATAGGATAGAAGATAACCCAGGGAACACAAGGCTGAAAAACACAAAAACACAGGCTTTTTTTTTTTTTTCTCTGACAAGTACTAACAGTAACTTCAGGGAGAAAAATAATAAACCTAATCTAAAGATTTATTAGCTTCCACTCAGCTGGATATTTAACCTGAGGCAACTAGTTGATTATGTATTTTTGAAGGAGGCTGTGGCTTGACATAAGAGTTGGAATTGTCCCCTTTCTGATGCGCTTTTTTTTTCTTTTTTAGAACAACTGTCTTGACATATAAAACCAACAGCTTTTATTCCAGACAGCATTAATGCCTGCCATATCCTAAACCAGGGAGACTGAAGACACTGCTCTGTGTTCAGAGAGCACGTAGCATAACTAAGACCGGTCTCATCAGAGACTAGGAATTTTTCTGTTCAAACAGTAAATGTTTGAAAAGAAACAAACTGACATGCTGAAAGAGAATAACTCCTAAAGTGCTTGGATACGTAAAAACCTGCTGGAAATAACCACTAGAAAAGTGGTTTTAATAGAAAATATTTGTGTATCCAGAAACTGTGTCTCTAGAATCTTTCTGATTAATTGAATGTGAGAGACCTTCCTCTTCTTTTTTTTTCCTCATTCCTTTTTCTTTATTTTAATTAACTTAAATTTAAAAGGGTTTTAAACTATGCTGTTGTATCTGTACCCTGCATCTTACACTTGGCCTTTGAGGTACAGCTTTGTTATTTTTACCCCCAAAAAATGAGTTGGTATGGGCAATCTACTTACTGTTTTTAATTAGAAGAATTAAATGGAAAGGCATTTGAAAGGAAATGAAATTATTTTAATTTTGAAATGGTTACCAAAGATAAATGTTCAATAGTTACAGTTTTAAGCATTTAGATGATGTTTACCCATGTAATTGGTTTTGATGCACCTGTTTAGATTAAAATTATGTATTTCCTAAATATTTATTCCTTAAAAAAAGCCAACAAAACCCCTCCCTTACTAGAAATGCTGAATAAGGAGTTGTAAAAAACATGGGATTGTTGGTTGTGCCCATTTTAGTAAGAAAAACTGTGCCAGTGCATTAGATCAAACAGTGACCTTCAGATCATTTTATTCTTTAACTCTAAGCATCCTCCTGACGATGCTGACTCTCCCAGTCACTGTTCAGGTAAAGAAAAGGAACAGCTCATACCAGTAGTGGGATTCTTTATGGATCTGGATAGGATCTCTGTTTTGCCTTGTGGATCTAATTAGCATAAGCAATGCCTTGTCATTCAGCCCGTTTACTTACGAAGAGGCAATAAATGCTCCCACACTGCCAAAAGCAAATACTGATCCCCTATCCTCCTGTCATCTCCACTACACAAATGTTAATTCATCCACTCACTACTTACCAAATCATCTACTTCCCTTTGGAGCTGGATTGGGATGGGATCTGAGAGACTTCCAGGAACATCTTCCTGAAAGCTTTGAATTACTCCCCACCAAAGAGTCATCTGTCACAATGCTGGAAGGTTTATGCCCTTAAATAATCTCATCTTTCATGTGCCATATGATAGGTTATGAATAACTTGCATCAGTTTCATGACATAAAAACACTTTCTGCAAGCTGAAGCATCACCACTATGCCTCCTACTTACCTGTGCAGACACACATATACAAGTAATTTTTATCTGAGGTTCAAAGAAGCCAAGGACCAAGTGCTTCATAAAAAAGGCACATCAGTCTGCTCAAGAAAAGGTGAGGTGTGAGCAGAGTGGATGCATCGCTGAGCACCATTTAGTCGAGGACTCTCATTCCCTGAGACTAAGGGATTTAATATTGTTGTTTTAGGCCATGTCTCTTCTTGGGCTTCCTGCTATCACAGTGAGACAGGATTCCTAGCAGCAGGTGGACTTCTGCCCTCTTTTTTTCTGAAAATAAATCTTAGTTTATCAAAGCAATCTAAAAATTGTGTATCAGATGGAAATTAGTCTAATTCACTGCTAGTCCAAATTCAAACCACGGTCCTACACTGAATTGCTAAGTGATAAGCACCAAGAATAAACAAGTTCATTAAACTGATATTAATTTTCAGTTTTAATAAGCAGAGAGTTAGATCAGTGTTGGATATTTTTAAAAAATACTGTCACGAAGATTATGATCCATAATCAAAGTTTTGAGAATTGAACTTCTCACAGCTTTCCTAATATAGAGCAAAATGTGATGTGGTAAGATCTAATCCATCACCAGCTGCTTTATTGAGACAACAAGTAGTTTCCTAATTAGAAGATCTAAGGAGCCCTGGCCTTCAATGAATTTGTGTCTTGATTTCCTTTAAAATTTTTAACTTCTGTTACAGCTATAGGATCTAAACCTGATCTTTGCTAGTCTTATCAGACTTCTTCGCCAGAGAAATTTTGATCAAAAAGTTGAATTTTTTATGCTTATTAATTCACAATTATTGATTAACTAGTTTCCTATAGATTAGGACAGTTATATGCATATAGTGTCTCTCTCATTGGGCTAAATGTGTTTTAAAGGGAGATGAAATATTTCTTCAGTCAGAAACAGCCTAATTAGAGGCTCTTTCTTGAATTCCATTGTTGCCTTTTCTTCTCCTAAAGTCTGTTCAAAACAGGCTAAGAGACTCATAAGGATTTAGAACAAAATAGATATTACCTTCTTGTCCTATCATTTCATTCCTCTCCCTTCCCTCATGCAAAAAAGATTGATCCTACAAGGTTCAGTAAGGAAACACACACAAAAAAATCTTCTCATTCTTCTCTATCTCATGAATCCAAGAAATAGTTCTTAAGATTTTCAAGAAAAAAGTATGGATAGCATTTATAGACTGTGTTAGACACTTCAAAAAATGGTAAATGTCAATATAATATTAAGGTACCCAAGGTAATATAAAAGCCTTTATCCAGCCTTTTATAAGACCACAAAATGTGTTTGTTTGTATGTATGTGTGTATATACATGTATATTCAAAATTTATTTATTTTAAGGGATACTACAAACATGCTTGGATGTTCAGACATGAACATGAGAATCCAGAGACTTGAAAGTTCTTGATGCAGTTACCCTGTTCACAGAGGAACTTGGAAATGAAAACATAACCTTGGGAAAAAACACATATTGTGGTGGAAGGAAGGAAGTCTGTGGAGGATTAAAGTGAACTGTGTTTCAGCTGAAATGCTAAAACGGATTAGCAAAGACCCCCAGTCGATACTTGGATCTGTATCCTACCTAAACTTCATCTTATAGGCCAGTCACTGTTCTTTACATCCATGTGTTTCCTTCTAAAAACTGCCCAAGAACAGAAGTTAAAACAATGAAAGAACAAGCTCTTAGTTATATTTTAAACTAACAAAAAAGTGAATTAAGCTAATTACTCTTTGATCTACATGCTACAACAGGTCACACTGGTGAACAGTCTTCTTCAAGCCTGTGAAATTCCATGCACTTCTGTGATACATATCAGCAGGATTTACTTGCCTTGTGTTCATTGTCCCAAGTCATTGCAGACAACATTTTCACTTCCCCATTCACATTTCTTGTTCAGTGTATACCACTTATGCAATTTCTGCCTTTCAGAGACTGTATGAATCTCCAGAAAAACATTTTCTTTCACATCAAGAAGGGCTGCTGTCCCTCAATATTTTTCCTTTTTTTTCCCTCTCTTTTACACATCCCTTTTCACCCTCTTAATTTTAAGATGTATTTTATCTTTCTGTATTACATTTGTGATTTCTTTTCTGCCTAGCTTTGTACCCTTCATTTTCTCTTCTCAGCACTATCAGACATTTTAAATTCTTAGAATGTGTATAGCATCATATTCTTTGCATAAGAACCCTCTATACTTGTCTCTATTTTGGGACATATCCATCTGTTCAATTCTCCTGAGAAACAGGTCAGAACAACAGAAAAGGCTTTACTCAAACTGACTGGGAACTGAGTATCTGTGGCCTTTGCTTAGGTTGTTTTCTTTTTTAATTGACATATCATTCAGAGGCATTTGGTTCTGCCCACAAAGAGAAAAAGAAATATCAGCAAACTGAGAGGAAGATCTAAGGAGATCTTCCTTTGCTTTCAGACCATATTAATGCACTTCAAGTGTGTTAAATAAATTTGTCCAATCAAGTGCTTAGTCCCTTGGACAGTCCCTTCAAGCTCCATTATGATGGATGGTACTTTTGCCAGTTTTGGAAAAGTGAGATTAAAAGAACTGAGACAATTGAAGAGCCAGAAGAGATGGACAAAAACAATACAATTTATATAGTGCTAAACTACTTGGAAACCAAAAATCAGTTTTAGCACTACTGATAAGAATACATGTGGAAAAAATAATAAAAATCATTAATACACACAAAAAAATTTATCTAGACACTTCGACAAGGTTCATATTAAGACTTATGACACCTGTCTTACCCTTGTGTCTGGTTTTTGACTATTCCCATATCTCCTTGGGTGCACTATACTAAACACTAAAGGCATTATCAAACTATATCACACATTATCTCTGTGAAGTACTTTTGCAGACCTAGAGAGGCAGAGAGGTAAGACACAGCACAGAATACTGTTTTCCTCATCCTTCAAATTCCTGATAGCCACATATTTCTTCCCTCTCTTTCTTGAATGATCCTAATCAACATCACCATGTTATTTGATTTCTTTAAGACTGGGGGCAAGGCTTAGGGCAATGAGGTTGCCATAAACTTGGAAAAATTAATAACAGAGGTAGGCAGTCATATTACAATGCTGGGTGTTAAGACTGAGAACTGAACATAGAACAATAAGTATTCATATTCTGATTAAAAACTGTCTACAAATTAAGCACAAATATGGCTGTATATTACATAGATGCATTTAATTTTTGTTTACATTTTCTGCAGTCAATATTAATGTCTAGCTGTGGCCAGACAGTTCAAGGGATACCCAATCACTTGTCCTATGCACCATCTGTGCTCTGCATCCTTTTTCTGAGTTCTGCATTATCACAGTTATCCCACTGGCAGCATGGGCGAGAGCTAGGCTGTAAAAAGGCTGATCTTGTCTGTATGTGTTGCTGTCACACTAGTGATCATATCCTGTAATCTTATTATCTTCACCATGTCAGCAGTGACTCCATACTGAGACAAAGCCCAGAACTGTTACACTGGTTCTCTTCTAAGTACAAGCCCTCCCTTGCCCACAGAAATAGCAGGAAGGAGGGATTATATCTCACAACATTTGATTTTTGCTAACAGAAAAAGGATCAAAATTATGCTGATTAATGTAACAAACCTCAACATTCTTACAACTTCAGTCAATGAAAAATTAAATTAATGTGAAATTTAAAAAAAAATTAAAATTAGAGCCATCTTTTTAGTGTTAAAAACAAACATAGAATCATATTGAAACATCAATACTCTGAGTCATCTACCTCTGGCATTGTTCTTATTAGAGAAAAAAGATTCATAGTGATACAAAGCAAGTGGCATGCAACATGATAATGAACCTTGCCACATGTTGCCTTCTAATCAAATTCAAAAGAAAAATTAGGCACCTTATACTGAAATGAACAAAAAAGAAACAAGAATTTATTCTATAAATACATAGGAAAGAAAAGAAAGGCCAAGAAGAGTGTAGCCTTCTAACAAACAAGAAGTAAGAACTGGTGATATATACGGAGAATTCTGAGGTACTCAAGTTTTTTGACTCAGTCTACACTGGCAGTCATGTTTCCTACATCTCTGGGTTTCCTGAAACTCCAGGTGGGCACTGGGAGAGAAAATTCCTATCTACTGTCAGCAAAGAGCAGATTTGAGATGAACTGCTTAATTTGAACAAGCACAGGTCTGTGGGGCCTGATGAAAACATGCCAGGGACCTGAAGGAGCTGGCTGATGTAGTCACCCAGTTGCATTCTATTATATTTGAAAAGTCAGGAGAACCCATTGACTTGAAAAATTGAAACATCTCTATTTTTTTTAAAAAAGGGGAGAAAAGAAAGTCCAGGGAACTACAAGCCTTACCTCTGTGTCTGGGAAGATCATGGAACAGATCCCTATGGAAGCAAGGTTAAGGCACATATATGAACGACAAGAAGATGATGAAATAAAGCCAGAGTGGCTTTGCTAAGGGAAAATTGTGCCTGACCAAGCAGGTGGTCTTTTACAATAGAGTGACAAGGGAAGATCAACTCAAATCATCCATGTAGACTTCTTTAAGGACTTCAACACAGTCACAAGCAGGGGTAGACTATTAAGTGAATAAGAGATTGCATGGATGGATGGATGGATGGATGGATGGATGGATGGATGGATGGATGGATACATTCAGACAGTTGTGGTCAATGCCTCTCTGTCCAGGTGAAGGCAGATGAGTGGTGTCCCTCTGGGTTCTGTCTTCAGACTGGTGCTCTTCAATGTCTTCATCAATGACACAGACAATGGGATCTAGTGCACTCTCAGCAGATTTGCAGATGGTACCAAGCTGAGCAGTGCAATTGACATAACAGAAGGAAGGGATGCCTTTCAGGGGGAACTGGATGAGAAGGACCGCCATGGGAATCTCATGAGGTTTAACAAATGCATGTGGATCAGGGCAAGCCCAGACAGAAGTACTGAGAAGTCATTAATAGCAGTTCTGAAGGGAAGGACTTAAGCATTCTCGTGGATGAAAAGCTGAACATGAGCCAATAGTGTGTATTTGCCGCCCAGAGAACATGAGACAATGGCTAGAAGGGTGAGGGAGGTGATTGTGCTGCTCTACTCTGAGACAGGAAACCCTCATGGGACCCCACCTGGAGTACTCCTTCCAAATCTGTCATCCTCAGCACAAGAAAGATGTGCCATATCTTTCAGAGGAGGGCCACAAAGATGATCAGAGGATGTCTCCTGTGAAGACATACTGTGAGAGCTGGGGTTATACAGCCTGAAGAAGGCTCAGGGGAGACCTCATTGAGACATTTTGGTACTTAAAAGGAGTTTATAGAAAAGAGGGAGGGCATCTTTTTACAAGAGCATTAAGTTATACAACAAGGTAAAAGATTTCTAAATTAAGAGGAGAGATTTAGATGTTAGGAAGAAATTCTTTACTGTGAGGGTGATGAGTCACTGGAACATATTGCCCAGAGAACTTGGGGATGGCTCATGCCTGTAAGTGTTTAGGAACAGGCTGGATGGAGCTATAAGAAACCTAGTCCAGCAGAAGGTGTCCCTAACCATGACAGGAGGGTTGGGATAGGTAACCTTTAAGATCCCTTCCTACTCAAACAATTTTATGAATCTATGAAAACCATAACCTGTAAGCACAGAAAAAATTATGGTTTTAACAACATGAGAAGTGTATATACAAATCAAATCCATTTTCTGAAGTGTCAGTAACCAAGAAAGGGTCTGGAGAACACAGAACACCTCTGTCTACTCATAATTTGCATTTTGGTATACTTGTTTTGGTCATGCTATTAAAAACCAAATAGACAGATGCAAGACTAACAAAATAAAAATGAAAGAGGCAGCCACAGTACATGGTTCTTTTCTACATAAAATATTTTCTAATAATGTGAGACTGGTTGTGTACCCTTTTTGCCTTGGTAGAGTACACACTGGTATCTTTTGCCTTTCCACAAGTTCACAGATTGCTTGCGGTGAGGAAATTAATTTTATGCTCTGATTATTGAAGCTGTTCTACAAAGAGGGAGTTACAGACTTCAGCCTGTTATTAGTGCACTAAGCTGGGAGGAGAGTTATGGGTTCTAATCCTTGCTCCCTGAACTAGGTCTGTATTTTAACCTATGTGTATTTAATGCAGAAGGTACAACTGCAGCCAGTGCTGGGATTTGTAGCATTCACACTGAGAGTATGAAATCTGTTAAAAAAAAACTATCCTTAATTATAAGAAGACTTCTGAATGACAGGGAGACTCCAACAAGGATTAAGTTCTGTTCTCCTTACTCTGCCATTTAACTAGGTGAAGACTAACAAAGTAAGAGTATAAAAATTATAAGCATACACTAAATTCTGAAGCAGAATAAAACCAATGTATTTCAGAAAGGTAATGGATTCATCATTTTCAATACTAGATGTTTAATGCTTCACCCACCTCCTTTGGGGTTTTATCCTGGTAGATTTGTCATTGCATATAATTAGACATTAGAAAGAGCTGTCTATCACTCCTAGGTCAAATCTTGCAACTTTATTGTCAGACCAATACAATACATTTATTTTTAAGAAATGGGCTGGAAAATTTCTGCTCCTTCTGGAAATGTTCTTCTCTGTTCTGTGGCTCTCTTTCTCTCTCTCTCTCTCACACACAGAGAATTAGAATTAGAATCAGAATTAGAATCCTTGTTCTGTGGGTCTCATTCTTCTCTCTCAGAACTAGAATTTGTCTAAGAAATGTTGACATAATCATGAATAATTCCGACTGGAAGAATTACTGACACTCATTATGGTTTTCCATTCTGAGACTACTTTCTTTTTCTTTTTGATGTTAAAAAAATGTACTTTTTTGTCCTGAGAAAGGCTAATCTGAATGGTGTATTCAAGAAAGGGTCACCAATAATTGCTCACAGAAGCCCTATTTCTCTCGAATGAGCATTACCTGAGAGATTTCTATGTTATGTAAATGTGCAGCATGACATTGAATCTTATTTGTGATTGGATACTGCCAACTGTTATGAAACTTCTTTCTCAGTTCTTTTTTTTTAAATAATGTCCCAGATGCTGCAGTTTCATAGGTTCAATGGTAATGAATTTTGACAGGTTTGTGAATGCAAAGAACGCAGATTCCCTTTTTGTTAAAGAGAGACTCTATGGCATGAGTGGCTCAGAAACCAGCCTGTGCAAAACAATGATGTGGAGTAGCAGAAACTGTAGCTCATGCTACAACATAGAAGAAACCCCATGTAGTCAGAGAAACACAACTGCTTTCTGCTTGTATTCATCACAAATCAGTGTTAATTTTGATATGTATTTGTTTTTCTCCTCAGTGTGCACAGGAAAAACTATTAGCAGTTTGGGTATCAGGCAAAGGACAGACAAGTACAAGGAATAATCAAATAATTGTATTTTGAGTGAATACTGAATGCTTCCACAGTACAGAAAAACTGGAGATAAGTTTCCGGAAAGCTTCAGAATCACAGAATCATAGCATGGCCTGTTGGCCACATTTCTTTTTGATGTGACCTGGGATACAGTTGGCTTTCAGGGCTGCAAGTGCTCATTGCCATCTCATGTAGATCTTCTCTTCAGCCAACACTCACAAGTCCTTCTCAGGGCTGCTGTCAATCCATTCCCCACCCCACCTGTAGGAGTGTGCCCACTGTTGACAGAGCGACAAAACTATCCTTTGTCCCCCTAAAAAGGAAAGAAGCCCAGAAGTTTCTCTCATCAATTAGGTGAAAACCCACCTCATAGCACCTTAGAAACTTCACTTCAGTCTTAAGGGCAGCTAATTGGATAGGAGCCAAAAAGTCCTACTTGAACAATTGGGTAGAAAAAGAAGAGAACAAAAGAACTAAGGGCTTTTGTGAGGTGTTTTTCCAGGAGCAAGATCTCTTGCATCTGGCTCAGCTTTTTCAGTTTGTTATTTTGCCTTTTATTAAACCTTTTTGTTTCTAACACTGCAGCAGAAGCCATCCTGCTTATTTCTATGCCTCCAAAGGTAGCTGAGCTATCTTGGGTGTATTATATTCCTCCGAGAGCTTATTAGACCTGGCTTGAGGAGGAAAATAAAATACCTGCCTATACTTGTAGCTGGGATTTCCCTGATCCAGATGCAGGGATCTGTACTTGGATTCCTTGAACTTTATGAGGTTTGCACAGGCCCACCTCTCAAGCCTGCGTTGACGCAACAACAGAGCAAAGTAGTGATAGGCTCAAAGGTAGGTGTCTGTAAAATTAAGAGCAGTCTTAGATTAATATGACTCCTGAGAATGAGTAACAGTTTGTGATATTGATCTACTTGTCACCACATGTGAGTTTAACCAAATCCAGAATCAGGGCTGAAAAAGCAGAAAACATTATCAGCAACAGAATATTCAAAAACAGGCCATAAAGCAGAAGATGTCACTTTGCAACCTGGGAGATGTAAAGGACACCAGGTTACACCCATTAATGCTGACTTACCAATAGGTACCTTATACTGCTGAGCGTGTCACTGCAAACTGCCACTGCTCTTAAAATCAAACTGCTAGCACACAAAACAGCAAATCAAAACCAATGGATGAAAGGGGTTCCTGTCCTTTATTTATTCCTAAAACATCTCTGATATGTCTTCCTTTACTTTGCATGAGATTTCTTCAGGTAAAACCATGGATCAGCAGTCCTCTCCACTGTCTATGAAAATGTTGACATAAAAATTTGGTATGGAAAGGGTAATATGATAAAAGACTTCTTTGTCAAAACTGTAAACTTCTCTAAAAATAACACGATAATAAAAAATACTTCAGGAGGCTGTACTGGCACCATGAAACTTATTATTATATGCTATCCCACTTTCAGTATGTAGTTACTCAGGGAAAAGAGAACAGAGCAAGGTTCCACTGACACATAGTAGCAGAAGAGCAAAAAAAGAGATGTGCGATGATAGCACAAACCATGAAGTTAAACTACCTCAAGTTCTTCTTAACTGCAAGTGGGACACCCCAAAGCAGTCAGCATCATGTCATTCAAACCTTAATTATTCACATTTTAACTCTAAAAACATCACCTGCTTCTTGTAGGAAATGAGTTTTTCATAATGCAACAAAGAGAAAATTTGATTCACTGTATGCCATAAGTAGTTAGAAACACCTTTTTAAGCTTAATATAAATAATAAGAATGAAACAATTCTAGTTTTCAGTAGTGCAAAAGAATTGTATCAGCATATCTGGAGCTGATGAATTGCAAACATTCATTAAAATAGCCAATGATGGATTTCAAATTAAATCCATCAGCCATGAAAATCATAAGTAATTCACAACTGAGAGTATCATATATCAGGTGTCAGCAGAGGGAAAGAGAGGTCTTATACCACAGACATGCTGCAAATATCCCTCTTTCCCTGGTATGAGACAGTCTTGCTGTCTTCTCTGTCAATTTCTTTCTTGCTTCTTGATGCTGCACAGAGGCACATTAGGAGGGCATACTGGGGTCACCAACCATCCAGGCATCACTGTGGTTGTGTAAACCAACTGACTGTCCACTGTTGGTTACCATGGCTATTACTTTGTTATTAAATGTGACAGAGACACTAACAAGACTTTTCTTGTAAATAAAGTTATATTTATGCAATGGCCAACCTCTTCAGTCTGTTATACGTGCTTTAAGAAGGCATCCAATGTTTAACCCCCCAGAGAGCTAGAAGGAAGAACAACAAACTTTTGATGTCATCATCTGACATATTTGCTTAGATTCCCTCTACAGTTAATGAAGAGAAAGAAACACTTCTATGGTATGATTCATGTGTTCTATTTTTGTTCAGTTTAGGTTAGGATGAGATGAATCCCACCCTAGAAATGCCTAGTTTATTCTACTCATCTAGATGTGGAGACTAGCTGACTCTGCACTAGAGATAACTAAAGGTAATTGAACACAAACTTTTTTATGTTTTCTAAATCCCATTCAGGTGGTACTATGAACTGCTAGGCACATACAGAGGCATGGGCTCAGTGTCTGCTCAATATCAAAGATAATAAAGCCATGTATATATAAAATTTACATGTCACAATTCCCAGGCAATAGCTGACCATGAGTTTCCTGAATCTGGTTTCTGGGTTCTGTTTTTGGAAAAGGTCTGTTTAATGAGTCAGTCACTGACTTTTCTTCCAGATCTGGAATGCCATGACTATCCTGCCATACTCAAAATCTTAAGTGAAATTCTTCAAAGGATGGAAATGTTCTAACCTTCTGTGTGGAGTACAAATGTTAAAGTAACTTCAAATCAACTCACAACTGAAGGTAACACCATGCTGAATAAATGAGCGAAACAGTACAGCACCTGATCGCTGAGCCTTCAGCTAACAAGAATAACAGGAGACTATGGTTTATCCCTGTCACAAGCCTCTGCAAAAGAGAAAAGGATCTGACACATACTTATTAGTTTTTTACAGCAAACCAGAGGAGAATTGGAAGTAAGGGCCCTAATCCAAGTGCCAAATGTAATCTTACATTACACTGTAACTCAAATCCCCATTCTACATCTATTGTACAAGACTGTCTGCTGGAAAAACAGCTTGTGTAGCAGAAGGGAAAGACAGTGACAGGCTGCTTAGACAATGTTATTCAGCATAATCTCACTGTTTGTCTAGTATTACTTAATGTCCACAAAGAAGTGATTTTAAACATTACATATCTGTTTCTCTTAGTTTAATTTTAATGACAAAACTCAGCAACATTTTTAATGCATTTAGAAAAATATACTCTGACTGACACTTACAAAGAAAATTGAGTGTGAAGCACATATCCTTGGATCTTTTTTCTTCACCTGAGAACAAGAATACTGACAAAGAGGTAGTTTCTCCACAAAGCCAGGCAATTTTCAGACCTAGTATTTCAATGAGCACTTCTATTTTTGTCATGCTGGACAAGCTTGCTTGACCATGTTGAGAATTCTTCCCTGTTATTGTGTATTTTTCACAGCACTTCAAAGGAATTCATTACTTTCCTCTTTTTTTTCTCACTTAGAGATGACTCTGGACAGCTAATTACAATATGTCACACACTATGTCAACAATTCCTTGACTCCTAATTTAGAGTAGAATAAAAGATGACGGTATATCACAAAGGCCCAGTAGATAACACAATCAAGACCTCCTTTAAGAATTTTCTATTTCAGCAGATTGTACTTGTCTGTCCTGAACTAATGGAAAAAAAAAGGGTTTGAGGGGGAGGGTTGAAATTTTCTGTTGGGATTTGTTGTTTGTTGGTTTTTTTTTTGTTTATTCATTTGGTTGTTTGTTTTGTTTTTAATTATAAATGGCCAAGTTCAATCTGCAAATGGATAGGAGTTAAACTAGCTGGAGTTCTAGAAATGAGATATAATTCTTGTTCTTGATGAGTCATAATTTTTCAACGGAATAGGGTGTTTGTAGCTGAAATGGACTAGCACTTGAACTTATCCCATAGACCATTTAATTTATGGCTTTCATCCCTTTTACAAACCTGAGGAAAGTGATCTGACCTCTAAAAAGCACATTTTCAGAACATCCCATAAGACAGCAGGAAGGAATACGGATTAAGAATGCAGTTCCAGCACCTTGCTCTTTAAAATGCTTTTAAAGCCTGTCTTACTCATTCATCTTTTAACAAAGATGAATGCACACGACAAGTTTTATCCTAGTTGGCCTAGTAAGGCAAAAATAATGTTAAATCAATGCCAAAGTGATCAGAGATTAGACCAGGATCAAAGTTCTTATCAGCCCACAATGGATTTCTCTGTCTTAAATATTAGAAAGAATTTAAAAAAAAAAAATTGTTAGCAAAATAGAAATATGTCCCTCAATCAGCTAAGGCATCTCACTGCTACCGTTAACTAAATTTTACACATCAATGAAATGACACCTGGAATAAAAAAAAAGCTAAGCATAAATTTAGTGGAGGACATGACCACTGTGGAATTAAAATAAAATTAGAGTCCCTGAATACAAAACAGTACCTAAAGAGTTCAGATATCCATGAGAAAGACACTGAGAGGGGTGGAGGGAGGGGAGAGGAACAAACAATCTAATGAATATGTATAGTGTTAAGTGCCAACCTTTAAAGTCCTGTAAGTGTCTTACATTTGCTTGTGGAAATAGCACAAAAATCTTCAGCTAATTCTTCAGGCTTTAAATTTCCCCTTGATTTCAATTGTTTTTCAACATCTTACAGTAGCTGCACAACCACACCCTGTGGACATTTCATATCCATTTGAGAAAATAGATAAGAAAAACTTTCAGAGGAAATGTGGATTTTCCAATAACTTTGTCATTGATGGTTCATGCACAAGGATTCCTTCTTCCTGCCTTGTATGAGAAAGCCAACACACAAGACACAGCTGGCTTTTTATGTAGCATGTAAACTCAACAGAATGCATAGGGTCTCTGTGAGTATTAAAATGTCTTCATAATTTTTAAATATTCCATGCCCTTGTGAATAATTTG